>NC_142933.1:12238823-12251323 GCF_046866305.1 Octopus bimaculoides
AAATAAAAAATAGAAAAATAAAAAAGGGAGATGAACAATGTGTAATCCCCAATAAGGAGGAGACGTTCGAGGGCGATTTTCATGTCTTTCGATATATATATATATATATAAGTAGTATAAATTGTAAGTAGTTTTCGTAACTTATCCTCCGACGCTACTCTATCTCTTTCTCTCTCTCTTTCTCTTTCCTTTCTCCCCCCCCCCTCGTTCTTCCTCTGTACTACTACGTATCTCGCCTTACCCCTCTTGTTCTTCCTCTGTTACTACTACGTATCTCTTTTTTCCCCCTCGTATTTCCTCTTTTTCTTTTTTCCTCTCGTTGCTCACCATTCTTCTACTTCCTCCCTCTCTTTCTCCCTCTACCACTCTCTCTCTTCCCTTTACACCGGCATGGTCACATGCTTCCGGTCAATAATCCTTTCCTTCCTTGGCTTTCGCCAAGTAACACACGCCACCACTTTGTCTCTCTCGGTTCCGTGCCTCATCGCGTTCATACACACATAATTTTTCTCGTCTGGCCGTAAAGCCTTTTCTGTTTGTTTTCCTGTCTTGTTTTTTGTCCGCCACTACATTCCTCCATGGCTAGATTTAATTTGCGTATACAGATTTAATCTGCGATCCATGGGACGAGCCGTTTTAACGTTGCGTCCTGCCCGAAGCTCGTCGAAACGCCGGTGTTAAAACGTGGGTAGCTGATGAAGTAGAATGTTCTCTATGTGGCTCGTGTGTTCTCGTCTACGTTTGTTTGCAATGTCCTGTACCCAGATATGCACCTATACATACAGGTGGATGTCGGTATGCACATACCTGTACGTATATATGCATATACTCATTTACTTTTGTTTTTACATGATTGAACGCAGCGTCTCACAAAAATTGTAAGTAGTTTTCGTAACTTATCCTCCGACGCTACTCTATCTCTTTCTCTCTCTCTTTCTCTTTCCTTTCTCCCCCCCCCTCGTTCTTCCTCTGTACTACTACGTATCTCGCCTTACCCCTCTTGTTCTTCCTCTGTTACTACTACGTATCTCTTTTTTCCCCCTCGTATTTCCTCTTTTTCTTTTTTCCTCTCGTTGCTCACCATTCTTCTACTTCCTCCCTCTCTTTCTCCCTCTACCACTCTCTCTCTTCCCTTTACACCGGCATGGTCACATGCTTCCGGTCAATAATCCTTTCCTTCCTTGGCTTTCGCCAAGTAACACACGCCACCACTTTGTCTCTCTCGGTTCCGTGCCTCATCGCGTTCATACACACATAATTTTTCTCGTCTGGCCGTAAAGCCTTTTCTGTTTGTTTTCCTGTCTTGTTTTTTGTCCGCCACTACATTCCTCCATGGCTAGATTTAATTTGCGTATACAGATTTAATCTGCGATCCATGGGACGAGCCGTTTTAACGTTGCGTCCTGCCCGAAGCTCGTCGAAACGCCGGTGTTAAAACGTGGGTAGCTGATGAAGTAGAATGTTCTCTATGTGGCTCGTGTGTTCTCGTCTACGTTTGTTTGCAATGTCCTGTACCCAGATATGCACCTATACATACAGGTGGATGTCGGTATGCACATACCTGTACGTATATATGCATATACTCATTTACTTTTATATATATATATATATATATATATATATATATATATATATATATGATGTACCCTCTCTCGTTGGTTTCGAAGTATGAGGATCCGACGGCCTACTCTTTTTTTTCTTGTCAGTCATAATGCTTATGTGTCATCGAGGTGGGTGGTGCTTTATATGGTCGACCAGCATGTTAGAAAAAGCAGCTAAATCTCTTTTAAATCACGGTCTTCGGGCCTAGATACACTACGCCTAAATAAGCTCCTGCATGGTCATCACGAACAATTTTTATTCATGCAAGAGGATTATGCTTACAAATGTCTATACACATCAACTTCAACATCAACAATAAGCTACGTCCCTTCTAGATGGCGTATGGATCAGTGGTTAGAGCATTGGGATCACAAACTTGAGGTAGTGAGTTCGATTCGCGGATCAAGCTGTGTGTTGTGTCCTTGAGCAAAACACTTTATTTCACGTTGCTCCAGTTCACCCAACTGTAGAAATGAGTTCCTTTGGGTAACATCGGTGGTGTTGATAGGGGAGGCTGCTCTGCATGTGTGACAGCTGGTCTTCCGTAAACAGCGTTGCCCGGGCTTGTGCCTCGGAGGGTAACTTTCTACGTGCAATCCCATGGTCATTCATTACCGAATGGGCTTTTTACTGTTTTTCATCTCTTAAGATCTGCTTTGTCACATATTTCATATTATGCACGAAATGGCTTATTGAACCCCGCACTCTTTTTTTTAGCCCTACTGTGTGTGAGTGTCTTTTTTATAGGATTTTGTCCCAAACAGGGTTTGAAGTCATTGTAGCGCCAGGGAATACAAAGAAAGAAAAGAAGGGGCCTAAAATTCAAAAGATGTCCGATTCACAGAAAGCTTAATTGATTGAATATTACAGATCAGAGGAAAACAAGATGAAGGTAACGAATTCCAGAGAATCGAAGTTCGAAGAAAGAAGCTAGTAGAATAAAGACTTATGGCTAGCAGGAAGCTCAACGGAGAAGCGATACACTTGGAGAAAGAAGCGGGTGATACGCATAAAGGCATTGGCTGGTTAAAGGCTAATTTCTCGGGTCATGCCGACTTATAAGGGTCGGTTTCCCGGTTTCTATGGTGTATAAATTTATCACCTGGATGGGATGCCGGTCCATTGCAGGATTATTTATTTTTGCCAGCTGAGTGAACTGGAGCAATATGAAATGAAGTGTTTTGTTGAAGAAATTGAAGAACACAACACATCGCCTGGTCCAGGAATCGAAACCACAATCTTACGATCACGCGTCCAACATCCTAACAACTAAGCCATGCGCCTTCACGAAGGTTTTGACAGAGTGTATTAAACCAGAAATTTCATCAGAGAAATAACGTTGGTAATAGTTACAGACAAGACATAATGAAGATGACACATGCCGACTATGAGCCAAAGACTCAAAGACTCGTTTCTGAATTCCAACAAACAAGTTAAGATACTCGAAGATCCAAGTCCAACGACGTCAACTGTATTCAATGCTTGGTCGAGTGAGGGTTTATGGAAATACAAAATATTCTTAGGTGTAAGAAATTTAATCTAAACTTTGAGAAGAGAGATCTAACCTTCTTGGAAGCCGATATGTCAATGGACTGGACATATTTTTTCCAAAGGAGATCGTTGGTCAAAATCAACGAACTGGAAGTCTGATACTTTAAAGGAATGGCTACCTATAACGATTAATAATTAAGTGACTGAATATTATAGATTAATTGCTGAGGAATTTTTTAAAGTTGCTTTTGTTTTATTGATTACGAATCATAAACTAACGGACGGATATTCACGAACATTCACGTTCCGGTAAGGTCTTTTCTCCATAACTGGACCACAATATCTTGCATTTGTCTCCGTATATAAACGACGAGTTATAACGTGATAGTGATTGGCTGCTATTTCTAGCAGAGCTCAGTGGTGTCATCAGAAAATTATTCAAAGACAAGATTAACATCCATAAATCTTACTAATCTGGGAGGGACAATATATCACATGGGGGTTTTCCCCTCTCTCCCACTCTCCTTCCTCTTCCTCCTCCTCCTTCCCGTTCTCCTCTTCACCCATCCTGTTTCTCAGCCCTCAATTTCTCCACTCCCAGCTACTCCCCTTCTGACTCATTAAATGCAAAATATACATTTACACACACATATATACCTTATAGCTATATCTATATATACATATATATAAATATCTTTTTATTTATGTATCTAAACATATATATATATATATATGTATATATATATATATATATATATATATATATATGCACGAACACGCATATACACATTATATATGTATATGTATATATATATATATATATATATATATATATATATATATATATATATATATATATATATATATGTATATACTGTGAAATCTCTAACGTTTCCTTCCTTGTATATGTATATCAAGTGGTATGTTTATCTTTTATTTATGTAATTTTCGGTTTCTATTGGGAGTTTCTTTGAAAGATCTACGTTAGATAGCAGAATGGTGGTAAGAATCATTACCATCTTGAAGCACTTGGCAGCGAGATAAAGCAGAGTACAACATGGCGGTGTATGTGTGGAGGGCGGATATCTCATAAAGGGGAGAAAAATACACATTTCTCGATTTGATTTTATGGCGAAATCATTCTTGATAATTTATCGATTATTATAAATCTTTTAGGGCAACGTCTCACATATATAATATAATGATTTGAAAAACTTCGATTAACTGAGATCAACCATGCAATTATTTATGAAAAACTCATAGCAAAGAGTATTCTAAATCTAAACATTAAAAAAATGGAGGAGACTCCAAAAAAAAACTCAATTAATTCAGTTTTTTTTTTAATAAATAAAACATTTATAACATGTGGAACTTGAAGGGGAATCTGGTCCTTAACACTTTTCCTATTCAGACCCATTTTGCGCCATATTTTCTTTTGCACCACTTGTCTAATTTGATTCTAAATTATAAATTTTAAAAATTATTTTTAGCCATATTTTGGCGCAGGCGTGGCTGTGTTGTAAGAGATTTGCTTCCCAACCACTAGGTTTTCGATTGCGTGGCACCTTGAGCAAGTATCCTCTACTGTAACCCCGGATCTACCGAAGCCTTGTGAATGGATATGGTGAACGGAAGCTGAATGAATCCCGTCGTCTATCTATCTATCTATCTATCTATCTATCTATCTATCTATCTATCTATCTATCTATCTATCTGTCTGTCTGTCTGTCTATCTCCCTCTCTCTCAGTCTATCTATCTATTTATTTATTTATCTATCTATCTATCTATCTATCTATCTATCTATCTATCTATGTTTTGGTGTCCATGTTTTCTCCCTATATGCATACTCCTTTACAACCGGTGTTGGTATGTTTATGACCGCGTAACTTAGTGGATCGGAAAAAGGGCGCCGATAGAATAAGTACCAGGCTTGAAATAAAATAAGTACTAGGGTTGATTCGTTCGATTAAAGTTCTTCAAGGTGGTGTTCCAGCATGGCCGCAGTCTAAACAAGTAAAGGATGAAAAAAGATTAAAAAAAAAATACATATGCAATAATCCCTCAACTATCGCGGTGGGTGTTACGTTCCAAAACCTCTCACAGAAATAATTAAAATCTAAAAACATATAGGTGCCTATCGGTTGCAGAAACCCGGATACAAATTTATGTATATTAGCCAGGAAAATCCGCTATCTCCTGAGTGCGTGATAAGTGAATCGCGATGTACTGAGTGCGCGATAATTGAACCGTGATATGGCGTGGGATTACTGTACGCTCAAGATCACTATATAAACTACCACAATGATTTATAGCAGTGGTATCACCGGTAAGTCTTACGGTGCAAAACGTATATTATATTCATTCTGTACCGCAGAAGTCACAGGTGATAGGCTTATTAAAATATGTTAAAATGCCCAATATTCCTCCATGTTTCCATTTATTTATAAATTTTCCTACAGATTATATTTCAGGTTATATTAAATAAACCTTAATGGCTTCTTATTCACAATGCATACGTTAGGACTCTATAATATTTGCATCTAAGTATGAAGGATGAGCCCTTAAGTCATAATGTTAATATAAAAATAATAACAATAACGTAAAGCGTAGAGCTGGCAGAACCGTTAGCATGCCAGGCAAAATGCTCGGCGGCATTTCGTCCGTCTTTAAGTTCTGAGTTCAAATTCCTGGATCTTGTTCAAAACGGGGGCACCAGTTTTCATTTATGTTTTATGTAGTGTTTTTGGTACTGAAAGACTTTCAAACTTCGTATACTTATCTATTTTGTGTTATAGAACAGAAAAAAAAATTTTGTATTCGAATTTATTTCATGTAAAAAAATTGTCTTATTTCGATGATTTCTACTAATCACTGATGTCTATTCAGTTGAAAACAATTAGCGCTGTAACGATGTATATCGTACTAATCCCCGATAGTTCTGACATTTCCGATTAACTAGAATGTTAACCCTAACCCTAACCCTAACCCTAACCCTAACTCTAGAATCCGAACTCTAAAATTGTTACACACATAGATACGCACAGCGTAATTTATTATATAAACAAAATATGCGTATAAATTACGATTAAACCGGATGAAATATGTCACAGGGAATAACATTTTTATGACCGGCCAGCAGTAACTCTATTCAGCTGAATAGACGTCGGTGATTGGTTGAAATTACAGAAATACGACAACTTTAACATGGAATAACTTGCGAATTCCTTTTTTTTGAGAAAAAGATGTTTTATATGACACATTCTACCAGTGTCCCAAGTTTCAAAGTGTTTCGTTAAGAAAATACTGGTGCCCCCGTTTTGAACAGGATCCAAATTCTTTCGAGGCTGACTTATCCTTTCTGGGTCGAGAGAATAAGAACCGCTTGCGCATCGGGGTCGATGGTATCAACTTACCTTCTTTCTCGAACCTGCTGGTCTTATGCCAAAATTTGAAAACAATATAAAGATAATAGGTGAAAGTCCTAATTTGTTATTAAAGAATAACTGTATATGAAGACTATTATATTCTAGTTTCAGACATTGTGCAGACTTAGACTGGATTGATGCATCTTCAACGTTTCTCTAAGAAGTTTCTTTAAATTATGGCTTATTTCATGTTCAGGATGTAAAGGGAATTTTGTCACTTAAACTACATCACTTCTCGGCATAGCAAAACAAATATACTTAGCCCCAGAAGTAGGGACATATGCTTGACAGTGATCATTCGGTCCGTGGTGTCTTAGCATTTTTTCTTCTTTTAGATGAAACCATGGTGCCCTGGACGGTAGAGAATCGAATGTTCGCCAACGACACTTACGAGAAGAATAACGAGTCTGTCACAGTAGTTCAGCTTGAGTTTCTAGGCCGCTTCAATATTCACCGAAATCAGGCTGTTTCCACCCGTAACTCAATCTTCCGTTGGGTGAGTTCACTTCGTATACGAGGTACGATAATGAATAAGAAACTGGTGGGGGTGCCACGAACGGTACGGACCCCGGAAAAATGTGGAACGCGAGTCCGAATCGCTCTGCTTGGAAGAATCCCACGGTAATTGATCGATAAATAGTATAAATAGTATTTTGCATGAAGACCTGCATTTCCATCCGTACAAATTGGTCTTTGGGCAACAGTTGAAGCCATGGGACTATGCGCAGAAGCAATGCTGGAGAGAGGGGAACCCAACTTCCAAGAATGCCTTCAGAAATGCATCAATGAAAACGGACACCACATGATGGATGTTGTTTTTCAAACTTGATTTTGACAAATGTTAATTCAATACAAACACATTGATGTCACTAAAATTTGCTTGTAGCTAAAATTAATGATTTTGTGAATTTTTGAAAAACGTCCGTCATTTCTGCCCCACTCTGTACAAATAGATACTCCCCCATAACCAAAACAATATTAACAATAGAAGCATTAAATTCATCAAATATAAACCGAAGGGAGAGACTCAACGCATTACTGTACGTACGAGGAATGGAAGCCAGATTTTTTCTTGAAGACGAAACTTTGCCTTCAGTGAAGAGGAAAGGACAATACCTTCTTTCCATAATCAGGAATGTGGCATGTCAAAGCAACCACGTTACCAGCTGATATTGATGCACTAGGAATAACCTTGAAATGTGTAAAAAAAAAAGGTTGAGGAAAAAGTTCGTGCGCCGTGTTAAAACAAGATGTGCTGGGGGAGAAACACAGTCTCAAAGACACACACACACACACACACACACACACACACACACACACACACACACACACACACACACACACACACACACACACACACACACACATATATATATATATATATAAATATGACGGGGTTTTTTTCAGTTTCCATCTTCGAAATCCAATAACAAGTCTTTTATCGGCCCGAGGGTATGATAGATAAAAAAAAAAAAAAAAAAGACAGTTGCCCAAAATACCACGCAGGAGGACTGAACCCAGAACCATGTAGTTATGAAGAAAATTTCTAACCACACCTGCGTCTATATCATGTCTGAATCATTGTGTTTTATTGTATACTTTCATTTATCCTATGTAAATAATGAAAATCTGAATGATTTGAATAATCTATTGATCGTAAATGATTTTTGTGATAAGGGGATTGAAACAATTCATAACAGGTGTTGGTAAGGAAGATAAACAGTCAGAGACTTTCAGATAAAAAGCTCATTAGGTGCAGGTAGGGCTGTATAGCTAAGAAACTCGCTTTGCAACTAATTGGTTCTGGGTTCAGTCCAACCGGGCGACAATTTAGGCAAGTGTCTTCTAATATATCACAAGGTCGAACAATGCCGTCTCAACGAATTTAGTGGATGGAAATGGTGCATATATATATATATATATATATATATATATATATATATATATATATATATATATATATATATATATATATGTGTGTGTGTGTGTGTGTGTGTGTGTGTGTGTGTGTCCACATTTATGTGTGTGCATGTGTGTGTGTGTGTGTGTTTGTATTTATGCCCACCTGACCCCGCCTCTTGACAATGGGTATTTCTATCAGCGATTCGGCTGATAGAAAAAAAAAATGTAAATATTGGGGTAGATTTCTTCAACTAAAAACGCTTCAAAGTGGTGCCGAACCGTTAGATTACGGAGGAGTAAACAAACCAACACTGGTTGTAAATCGGTGGGGGAACAACCATACACACACACATGATGGGATCCCAGTGTTTCTCTCTATCAAATTCACTCACAGAGCATTGTTTGGCCGGAGGCTATAGTAGAAGACACGAGCTCAAGTGACAAACCAATGAGACTAAACACGAGACAACGTGGTTGCAAAGCAGGCTTCTTTACAGCTTATAGGGTAAAATTGATCTTACTGGGATCTGAACCCAGACCCTAAATGGCTGTAGCTATATACTGTAACGAATTTTCCTGATATCGTACTGACTCTGCCTGATATGATACTGATTCGTGATATCATACTGATTCAGCGTTGGCTTAAAACTTGATATTTTCATGCATAAAACTGCGTGTTACTGCGGAACCCGTCTCAATTTATAACATGGAAGTAAAAAATTATGTTTCACGTAATGAAAGCACAAGTTACGGTAACATTTTCAACGTTGCGGAATACTGTAATGCGGATGATGCCTGTATATAGATATGTATGTATGTTGGCTCTCCGTCGCTTACGGCGACGAGGGTGCCAGTTGATCCGATCAACGGAACAGCCGGCTCGTGAAATTAACGTGCAAGTGGCTGAGCACTCCACAGACACGTGTACCCTTAGCGTAGTTCTCGGGGATATTCAGCGTGACAAGGCTGACCCTTGAATTACAGGCACAACAGAAAGTAAGAGAAAGTCGTGGTGAAAGAGTAAAGCAGGGTTCGCCACCCTCCCCCCTGCCGGAACCTCGTTGAGCTTTAGGTATTTTCGCTCAATAAACACTCACAACGCCCGGACTGGGAATCGAAACCGCGATCCTACGACCGCGAGTCCGCTGCCCTAACCACTAGGCCATTGCGCCTCCGCGTATATAGATATAGACAAACACAGATACACAAATATACAAATTGTTTATGTTAAGATTTTGGTGATATAGTGATGTAGTAATATATATTACTTTTTGTATGTTTATATTTAGTTATATTTATATTCATCAACTTAGCACGTATCATCATTCCACAGGCTACCACAAGTCACTCGGTTTCTAGTTCTTGTTTTATGCGCAAAATTTGTCTGTCATTATAGAGCTGGTAACAAACCCAAAAGTATGTTTTCCATTTGAAATAAAGATGTGTAGCCCAGAGGTTATAGTGCTAGACGCATGATCATAAGTTCGTGGGTTCGATGCTCTGAAGGGCTGGTCAGTGTCTGGTATCCTTGGACGAAACACTTCGTTTCATAGACTAGCTGAAATGAGTAACACCAGACTTCTGATACAGCTCTGTGTATCTGTCTGCCTGTCTCCATCCTTCCGTCGTACCCTCGATGTTTAGCTGGTTTAATGGTAAGAGGATCAATATGTCGGCCGTGTTTGATCCCGACTACTTAGGCACCTAAAACAATTCATGAAAGTATGTTACAATCTTCCAGGCCATACTCGCTTGCAAGTGACGGCTGAGCTGTGTTGCTAGATAAATCCATTTGCTCCTGATAGTACTTGAATTGCTACTAAAAATGCTTTATCGTAAAGTTTTATGGCTTTCATTGTAACTCTATTTCTCCACAACAGCTTTTTTTTTTTTGTTATACATTATATACATTCAATAATTTTTGAAAGTGAAGGTGCGTGGCTTAGTGGTTAAGGCATTAGACTCGCGCTAGGAAGGTCATGATTTCGATTCCCGGTAACGCGTTGTGTCCTTGAGCGAGACACTTTATTTGACGTTGCTCCAGTCCACTTAGCCGGCAAAAAAAATGAGTAGTACTTGTATTTCAAAGAGCCGTCTTTGTCACGCGGAGTCTTCCTGAGAACTACGTTAGGGGTACACATGTCTGTGAATTGCTCAGTCACTTGCACGTTAATTTCACGAGCAAGTTGATCGTATCAGCTGGGACCCTCGTCGTCGTAACTGAAGGAGTGCCCCTCAATTTTTGAAATTTGAGAAAAAAAAAATATTTACTTCCTTTCAGACCTATGACGATCGAGAACAAAGCAAAAAAAACAAACAAAAAACAGACGAGTTCTTCGACGCTTCCTTCTCTTCGTTTTCACTCAAGATTCCAAAACTGCTGACGCCGTTCGAGACATTTGTGTTGTGTACGAAGAAGATGCTATCACTAAAAGAACTACACAGAAATGATTTACCTGTAAAAGCAGTAGTTTTTAGCCGGAATCAGTATGAACCGTGGTGAGTTCATATAGAATTTTGTTAAAATTTATACGCCACAAATTGGTTATACTACAGCAACATGCAAACTATTAAATTTTTTTATTATAAAATTCCTATTAATATTTAATCATAAAAGTACACTATTACTTTTTTAATATACAATAATCAGCCGCCATATCAGGATACACCTGTCGCGCACTTAGTACATAGCGGTTCACCTATCCCACACTCAGTACATTGCGGATTTTTCTGGCTAATATATTTAAATTTATATCGCACGGATTCCTCAGTATATCGCGGATTTCTGCGGCCGATAGGTATTTATATTATTTTAGATTTTAATTATTTTTGTGGGAGGTTTTAGAACGTAATACACGCGATCGTCGAGGGATTACTGTGCATTGAAAAGCTATAAGGGATCACCCGAGTAAATCAAATATAAACCAAAGGGATCCATAGATAAAAAAAAAAAAAAGAAAAAGAAAATGAACTATTGGGTTGGAAAATGAAATTCAATTTTACAGATTCTCCGCTATTCACGAGGATGTGCACCAATCCATTCTAGAATTGACCCAGAAGATGAGGGGGTCTCAAGATACCGTAACCCGTCACATGTTATGCAACTTTTACATTTTTATCTTAATGATTCTATATCTCATGACTTTTATTATCAATAGTCTTTGTATGCACATACAAATTTTGAGTTTAAAATTTCCATTCATATGGATATTACAGCATAAATATGATCATAGGGATCCAATTGGACCCCACTGGCCTCCTGTGAAATCTTTTTCCTGTTCTTTTCTCAGATATTCTGATGAAATGTAAATCAATTTTCTTCGTATTTGTACTGGTATGAATCGATATACTGAATAATTTTGTTTTATTTTATATTTAGTGTTATATGTATACTTTATAAAACTATTAAAAATCTTGACTTCTTTCAATAAAGGTTTTTTTTTTTCAGTCAATAAATTATATTTTAATTTCCCTTCATTAAACGCTAAAAATTACAAATATATACCAATAAAGTGCTAAATTTTTTGTTCTGTATCATGCACCCACACACATATTTTGACAAGATTAAACAAATATTACTTTATGGAAAGTGTGGAAATGCACAAAAACAAAAGGGGGTCCCTCATGACCACAATGGCCTTTTGTGTAATTCCAACACTGCTGGCCCACGAAGGGTTGGTTAAGCCTGTTGAAATGCTCTGACCAGTGACACGACGTAATATTTCAATTCGACAACGGTCACCCCACATTGCTAATTTGTCCCCCAAAATGCCATTCTAGAGCGCAGTAGAGACATTCTACCGCACCTACCGTATTCTTCCAGTATAGCATTTTCAGATTACTGCCTTTTTGATCGCTCTATGACAGTCTGCCGGGCGTTTCCTTCAACAACGACGTGGACGGAAAACGGGATTTGATGTACTCTTTGGCAAGAAACCGAGAAAATGAACAGTAATTTCGAGTGATTTGTTAAAAGTGATGAAAAATAAGTATTAAAATGCATGGGAAAATATCTAAAAAAAAAAAAAAACTACGAATTTGGTTGACCACCCAATGGAACTGTCATTCAAGACACATTT
>NC_142933.1:12256323-12268823 GCF_046866305.1 Octopus bimaculoides
CACACACACACACACACACACACACTCCACCACCACCACCACCACTAATATATATTCCACCCTATTTATACCCCCTCCTCCTCTGCCCTCTCCCACATTTCTCCTTACACTGCTACCCTCTCTCTTTCTCCACACACACCAACGCCACCGTGTTTTCCACCCACCTTGTTTCAAACAGGAATTCATTATATATCCATGATGAATGCTTTCTTGATAAGACCAGCAGCTTATCTCGTTTCCGAAACTTTGCAAACGTCTCTTATCTCATCAGACACATGGTAAGACAGACTCTCTCGAACCACCACCACCAACAACCACCACCACCACCACCACCAACGCCACCACCTCCACCACCACCACCACCACCATCATCATCATCAACAACAACAACCACCACCGCTTCTTCTTCTTCTTCTTCCTTTTCTTCTTCTTCCTTTTCTTCTTCTTCCTTTTCTTCTTCTTCCTTTTCTTCTTCTTCTTCCTTTTCTTCTTCTTCTTCTTCTTCTTCTTCTTCTTCTTCTTCTTCTTCTTGCCACGGACACATTACACCACCACGACCACCACCACCAAGACCGTTCTCTTTCTTTCTCTTAATCTCTCTCTGCCTCTTTCTTACCTTCTCTCTCTCTCTCTCTCTCTCTCTCTCTCCCTGTCTTACACCCATATCTCTCTGTGGGTCTTTCTTTCCCTTTCTCTCTCTCTCTCTCTCTCTCTCTCTCCCTCTCTTTGATATCTTACTCTTTTCCTTTCCATTTCTCTCTCACCCTCGCTTCTGCCTTCTGCATACGTATTTCGCTTAGGTCTGTCTATCTGTCTGTCTGTCTATCCCGCTTTCTCGTTCTCTCTCTCCCTCTTTCTTTCTCAATCACTCATTCTCTTTGTCTCTTTGCCTTTTTATCATTCTGTCTGAGTGTCTGTCACGAAGACCCTCCTCTCTCTCTGTGTCTCTCTGTGTCTCTCTGTGTCTCTCTGTGTCTCTCTCTGTGTCTCTCTCTGTGTCTCTCTCTCTGTGTCTCTCTCTCTCTCCTTCTCTCGTTCTTTCTGATTAACTATATCTCTCTCTCTCTATCTCGCTCTCCCTATTTCTTTATCACCGTCTTCCCTTCTCTCAGTCTGACTCTCACTACTTCTCTACCTCTCACTACCACTCTCTCCCTCTCTCATTACTTCTCCTCTCTTTCTCTCTCTATCTCTCTCTCTCTCTCTGTCCCTAACTCTGGTTCTTTCTCTGTCTATCTCTTCTTTCTCCACCTAGTTTTATATATATTGGACAACACTTTCCTCTACGTATTTCTCTGCGTATGCTAGTGTGTGTGTGTGTGTGTGTGTGCGCATTGATGTGTGTGTGTGTATGATACTGTATGTGCAAAACACACACAAACAACCACTTCTTCACTCGAGAGATTTTCCTACCTCTCACTGTTCCCCATTCTCTTTCTCTCTCTCCCTCTCTCTCCCCCTCTCTCCCTACACTTCTTTATTTCTCTCGCTCTCTCTCCAATTCTCTCTGTTTATTTTACTCCTCCGCCACGCATCTTTCTCCTTGTCATTTCTTCTCTTTTTTCTCTTTCCCATTCAATCAATCAATCTGTCTATCTATTTACCTATCTATCTATCTATCTATCTATCTATCTATCTATCTATCTATCTATCTATCTATCTATCTATTTACCTTTCTATTTACCTATCTATCTATCTATCTATCTATCTATCTATCTATCTATCTATCTAACTATCTATTTACCTATCTATCTTTTTTTTTTTTCATCGTTGTCCCCACTTTTGTTTTTTTTTTCTATTTTGTTTTCGACCCCCTCGAAAAGAAAAGCTCTACATTTGTATTTTGTCCCCTCTATGTTGAGCCCTGTATGGCTAATAAAGAAACATATCTATCTATCTGTCTATCGTCTGTCTATCCGTCTATCTATCCGTCTGTCTACCTCTCTACATGTCTGTCCTTGTGTCTATCTGTCTATTTATCTATCTATCTCGCACACACACATATATGTATGTATCTCTCTCTCTCTCTCTCTCTATCTATCTCTCTATATATCTCTCTCTCTCTCTATCCATCTCTATCTCTCTCTCTCTCTCTCTTAACAACAGCATACACGTACCTGACCATTTTTCAATTTACTTTCCCTCATTCTCTCCCCTCCTCTCTCCCTTAACTTAAATATGGAGAGAGAGAGAGAGAGAGAGAGAGAGAGAGAGGCATATGAATTATTGTGTGGGTGAGTGTGTGTGAGTGTGTGTGTGTGCGTCCGTTGTTGACTCCATGAGTGCACAGCCAAGGCAGATTTTCAAACAACCACTAATTCTTCAGATTACGCACGCGCATGCAAACACATACATACATACAGTCATACACATACATACAGTCATACAAACATATTATCTCTCTCCCTCCGCCTTCTCTTTCTATCTCTCTCTCTCTCTCTCTCTCTCTCCTTATGAGTTAGTCTGTCTATCTCTCTTCCTATCTTGCACTCTCAACCATACAGATACCACTTTCTTGTGTACGTGAGTGAAAATATCTATCTATCTATCTATCTATCTATCTATCTATCTATCTATCTATCTATCTATCTGCCGGTCAGCATGTCTGGATGTCTGTCTGTCTGCCTATCTATTTATCTGTGTATCTTTCTCTGTGTGTGTGCGTGTGTTTTTATCTGTGTTTAAGACGAAAATCTGTATATATATATATATATATATATATATATATATATATATATATATATATATATACATATACATATATGCATATACATATATATATACATACATATATATATATATATATATATATATATATATATATATATATATATATATATATACATATATATATATATATATATATGTATATATATATATATATATATATATATATATATACATATATATATATATATATATATATATATATATATATATATATACATATATACATATATGTATATATAGAGGAGACCACTAATTTTAATATATATATATATATATATATATTTGTCGTGTGCGTGTGAAGAAGTGACAGTAAGCGTGAGTGAGTTTGTGTCTGTGTGTGCGCATTAAGACATTCTCAATCAGCGACTTCAGCTTCCTTACTCCTTCTCTCTGTCGTCTCTCCAAAGTTTACGGACGTCAACGACGTGTTAGTGTGTCTGTATGATTAATTATGTGTGTGTATGCGTGCGTGCTTGTGTCTGTGTATGCGTGCGTGAGTGTGTGTGTGTGTGTGTGTGTGTGTGTAAAACAAACTTTCAACCACCATTGCTTCTTCGTTTACATTTTCATATCCACTCTTTCTTGCATTCCTTCTCGTGCTTTGCTTTGTTTTGTGTGTGTGTGTGTGTGTGCGCGTGTATGTGTGTGTGTGTGTGTGTGTGTGTGTGTGTGTGTGTGTGTGTGTGTGTATGTGTAATTGTGAGTGTGAGTGAGTGTTTGAATGAAAATAAGGGCAGAGGGAGTAATGTGCGAGCGTATTCATGTGTATATATGCGTATGTGGTTACGAGTGTGGGGAAATTATATATATATATATATATATATATATATATATATATATATATATATATATATATATATATATATAAAGTGTACTCGTTTGTGAAGTAGACAACCTCAATCTTTGTGTGTGAGGTAAAGAGATAGATATATAGACAGACAGATAGACAGAAAGATAGATAGATAGATAGATAGATAGATAGATAGATAGATAGATAGATAGATAGATAGATAGATAGGAATACAGACAGAGAGACAGACAAACAGAGAGACAGATAGATACGTAGAATGACATATAGGTAGATATAGACAGATAGTTAGACAGATAAGTGGATAGATCTATTAATCCATTTATCTGTCTATCTATTTATATAGAAGATGCGTAGACAGACAGATAGAGAGTAAGACAGAGAAAGAGAGAAAGAGGAAGAAAAAGAATATACGCTGAAGAAAGTGAAAGTAATGTGTTTGTATGAGCGTGTGTGAGCGCATAGACGTGGATGTATGTATTTAGCAAACTTACTGCGTACACCCTTATGTCTGAGGGTTAGTGCACAGGTGTGTGTGTGTGTGTCAGTGTATGCATATGCTCATGCGGGGTACGATGTTAGTGTATGTGTGAATGTTTGTGTGTGTGTGAGTGTTTGTGTTTCTGTGCCTCTGTGTGTTATTATGTGTGTATGACTTTCTGTGTTGCTGTGTGTGTATGTGTGTGTGTGAGTACGCGCGCACACAAGCATTTATGAGTATATGTATATATGTGCTTGCTTGTTTGTGTGTGTGTGTGTGTGTGTGTGTGTGTGTGTGTGTGTGCATGTTTGCGTGCGTGTTTGTGTGTGTGCATGAATGTGTCTGAGCGAGAAGTACAAGGTATCTGGAATTGAGAATGGCGCATGCGAACGGGCCTGAGTAAATAAACACCTCCATGTATGTGTATACTTGATTCAGGCTATGCTGGAGCAAACATTAAAGAATTTTGGTCCAACAAGCCACCCACCCCAAGGGTACTTATTTTCAAATCTGGCAGTTATTCTATCGGTTCTCTTTTGTCGAACGAGTAAGTTACCGGTACATAAACAAACCAACACTGGTTGTCAAACAGTGGTAAGAGACGAACACGGAAAGCCCTCCCTCTTTTCCCGTACACACACACACACACACACACACACACACACATGAATAAAGATTACGAGGGGTTTACTTGACTTGTGATCTAAACGAATAGGTGCGCTGCGTAAACGCTATAGTAGGTCGACCGTCAGGTTCCAAGACCACAGCTAAGGCTGGATCTAGGGATCCGTGTTAGGGTTCCGTTATAACATGTATATATATATTATAGAGGGGAAATCAGAACCAAAGCACAACGAGTATTTCAAGTCATTTAGAGTAATTTAATTAGGGTAAGGTGAATTTAAACATATAAGGCGTTTCTGATATATATATATATATATATATATATATATATATATATATATATATATATATATATTTTCAGAACGAGATAAGAAAAGAAAAACCAAGGCTATGTATTTATATAGATAGATAGGTAAATGCACACACATATACAAACATATTCGGCGATCTACTTTTAGTTTATCTCCACAATGTCCCCCTCAAGTATTTGGGCTGCCCGGGGCTATAGTAGTGGACACTTGCCTTAGGTGTCACACGGTGGGACTGAAGCCAGAACCATGTGGTCGGGAAAAAAAACTTCTTAAAAGAGAACTACGCTAACACCATTTAAACATACATACACATATGCATGCATACATACACGGATGTACACGCACACACAGATACACATACGCACAAGTTCACACATATATACACACATATATTTCAAAAATTTTTAAACTGAGGGATAACACGATACTTTTCGTATTATTCTTTAACTGAAACAATGTTGAGAGTAACTTCGAAGTTTCAGGCTCTTAATCTACATATATATGCATTTCTATGAGCGTGTATATTTGCGCGGGCAGAGACATGCGTGCGTACGCGCCCGTGCTTATGTTCATTTCATTTTCAACTCTGTTACATATTCTTTTCTACTCTAGGAACAAGGCCCGAAATTTTGGGGAAGTGGGTCAGTCGATTAGATCAACACCAGTAAGCAACTGGTACTTAATTTATCGACTCCGAAAGGATGAAAGGTAAAGTCGACCTAGGCAGAATTTGAACTCAAAACGCAAAGACAGACGAAACACCGCTAAGAATTTCACCCGGCGTGCTAACGTTTCTTATTTCTTTTACTGCCTGCAAGGGGCTTACACACAGAGGGGACAAACAAGGACAGACAAAAGGATTAAGTCGATTACAGCGACTCCAGTGCGTAACTGGTACTTGATTTATCAACCCCGAAATGATAAATGGTGAAGTCGACCTCCGCGGAATTTGAACTCAGAACGTAGCGGCAGAAGAAATGCCCCCAAGCATTTCACCCAGCGCGCTAACGTTTCTGCCAGCTCGCAGACTTACGCCAGTGTTACATATTGGGACGAAATATATGTTTGTACTCTTTTAATTGTTTCAGTCATGTGACTGCGGCCATGCTGGAGCACTACCTTTTAGTTGAACGAATCGACCCCAGGACTTATTCTTTGTAAGCCTAGTACTTATTTTCTTTTGCCGATCCGCTATGTCACAGGGACGTAAACACTCCAACATCGGTTGTGAAGCGATGGTGGCGGAGGGGACAGACACAGATACACAAATACACACACAAACACACACACACATAAACACACACACACACACACGCGCGCACACACACACACACACACACACACACACACATATCCGACGGGCTTCTTTCAGTTTCCGTCGACGAAATCCACTCACAAAGCTTAGGTCGGCCCGAGGCTATAGTAGAAGACACCTGCCCAAGGTGTCACGCAGTGGTACTGAACCCGGAACCACGTGGTTGGGAAGGAAGCTTCTAACCACACGACCACGCCTCTGCCTATGTAAACAAAGGAGAGATAAAATGTGTGTGTGTGTGTGTATGTGTGTGTGTGCATGAATGTATATTTATGTATATGCGTATATTTGTGAATGAATCTGTAAACTTAGCTGATTACCTCTCACTCTCCCCTTTTATTCTCTATCACTCTCTGTCTCTGTTATCCATCCTCTTTCTCCCTCTCTGTCTTTTAGTCTCTCCTTCTCTCTCTCTCTCTCTGTTCATATACGTATGTGTTTGCGTGTGTGTATCTCTGTGTGTGCGTACGTGTGTGTTTTGTCTGTTATTGTTCAAGATGAACTTTAAACTGCACAGCAAATTTGGTCGTGCAGTCTGATAACCTATGACGATCGAACGCTCTCCAGCCGTGACAATCCCATTTGTTTCTGAATGTATCTAGAACTACAAATCTGATTTAGTCTCTACTTTTCCTATTCGACGCAGAAGGGTGTGAATTGAGTGTGATTAGGGAGTAGTAACTCGCCTGCTATTTCTAGCGGCTGGCTGAAACCATGTCTCCTTAATTATGTTATGTTTGTGACTTTTGGGGTGTGTACGCTGAAGGTGTGTTTGTGTATCGGATGTGAGCTATTTATATATACATAAACACCCACCCCACACGCTCACGCATATATATGTATGCGTGTGTGTGTGTGTATGTATTTGCGTGCGTGTGTGTGTGGAATAGTTGTTAGGCAAGGGCTAGTTTTGTCGTTGTCTTAGTGACTATCACTATTGAGTAAGAAACAGTTTATAATATTTCATTAAATTTGTTCAAATTCCGCCAAGGTCGACTTTACCCGTCACCCTTTCAGGGGTCGATAAATGAAGTACCAGTTGCGTACTGAGGTCGATCTAATCGACTGGCCTCCCACGAAAGATTTCGAGCATTGTGCCTAGAGTAGAAAAGAATACACGTTATCTGAAAGGCGTCGAGCTGGCAGAAACGTTAGCACACCGGGCGAAATGCTTGGCGGTATTTCGTCTGCCGTTACGTTCTGAGTTCAAATTCCGCCGAGGTCGACTTTGCCTTTCATCCTTTCGGGGTCGATAAATTAAGTACCAGTTACCAGAGTGAGAGGTAATCAGCTAAGTTTACAGATTCATTCACAAATATACGCATATACATAAATATACATTCATGCACACACACACATACACACACACACACACATTTTATCTCTCCTTTGTTTACATAGGCAGAGGCGTGGTCGTGTGGTTAGAAGCTTCCTTCCCAACCACGTGTTTCCGGGTTCAGTACCACTGCGTGACACCTTGGGCAGGTGTTTTCTACTATAGCCTCGGGCCGACCTAAGCTTTGTGAGTGGATTTCGTCGACGGAAACTGAAAGAAGCCCGTCGGATATGTGTGTGTGTGTGTGTGCGTGTGTGTGTGTGTGTGTGTGTGTTTATGTGTGTGTGTGTGTTTGTGTGTGTATTTGTGTATCTGTGTCTGTCCCCTCCGCAACCATCGCTTCACAACCGATGTAATCGACTTAATCCCTTTGTTTGTCCTTGTTTGTCCCTTCTATGTTTAGCCCCTTGTGGGCAATAAAGAAATAAGAAACTTTAGCACGCCGGGCGAAATGCTTAGCGGTATTTCGTCTGCCGTTACGTTCTGAGTTCGAATTCCGCCAAGGTCGACTTTAACTTTCATCCTTTAGGGCTCAATAAATTAAGTACTCCTTACGCACTGGGGTGGATCTAGTCGACTGGTCCCCTCCCCCAAAATGTCGATCCTTGTGCCTAGAATAGAATAGAATATTTCATTAAATTTGTTCGTAACGTTTATATATGTATAAATACAATCACGTGGTGTCAGGTTCAATCCCAGTGCATGATACCTTGAGCAAGTATCTTCTGATGTAAGTTCGTTAGTTAATGTATCTGTCGCTATGTATATGCGTGTGTGTGTTACTCTGTATCTATACGTATACGTGGGTGTAGAGAATACCTCACTACACATGCACACGCGCATACATGGACACGCAGGTACACATACACACACGCGCACAGAGGAGGTGAATGTGTGTTTATGTAAACGTGCAGGGGAACAACACAAGCAATTTCTGTGTAAGTGTGTTCGATGAAAAACGCCGCCAACCGTAACAGTCGTGCGCGAAAGTTACGCGCCTGCATGCATGCGTAGGGGCGTGTACGTGTGTCTGTAATTGTGTATAAATACCAATAGGTCTCTCTCTCTCTCTCTCGTTCTCTCTCTTGCTCTCTCTCTCTCTCGCTCTCTCTCTCTCTCTCTCTCTCTTGCTCTCTCTCCCTCTCTTGCTCGCACTGTCTCTCTGTCCCTCTCTCTCTCTCTCTCTCTCTTGCTCTCGATCTACATGGTTCCAGGTTCATTCCCACTACGTGGCACTTTGGGCAAGTGTCCTCTATTATAGCCTCGGGCCGACCAAAGCCTTGTGAGTGGATTTGGTACACAGAAACTGAAAGAAGCTCGTCGTATATATACATATATATGTATTATATATGTGTTTGTCTGTCTGTGTTTGTCCCTCCACCATCGCTTGACAACCGATGCTGGTGGCTTTACGTCCTCGTAGCCTAGCGGTTCAGCAAAGAGACCGATAGAGTAAATACAAGGCTGACAAAGAATAAGTCCTGGGGTCTTTCATCCTTTCGGGATCGATAAATTAAGTACCAGTTGCATACTGGGGTCGATTTAATCGACTAGCCCCCTCCTCCATAATTTCGGGCCTTGTGCCTAGAGTAGAGAATAATGTATTGTAATTAACGTATTATATAGTGCAGTACTATACTGTATTTTAATTAAGTTTTAGGCGCGAAAATGCTTATTTTTATCTCATAATTATTTAAAATCTACAAAAATATGTTTACTTATCGGTCGCAGAAACTCGCAACATAGGTAGCTTGCTTACCAACCTCATGGTTCCGGGTTCAGTCCCACTGCGTGGCATCTTCAGCAAATGTCTTCTACTATAGCCTCGGGCCGACCGAAGCCTTGTGAGTGGATTTGGTAGACGGAAACTGAAAGAAGCCCATCGTATATATATATATATATATATATATATATATATATATATATATATATATATATATGTATGTGTGTGTGTGTGTGTGTGTGTGTGTGTTTGTCCCCCTAGCATTGCTCGACAACCGATGCTGATGTGTATATATCCCCGTAACTTAGCGGATCGGCAAAAGAGACCGATAGCTCGACTAAAGGCAGTGCTCCAGCATGGCCGCAGTCAAATGACTGAAATAAGTAAAAAAGTAAAAAAAAAAAAAGGAAACATACTGATAAGTCCGAGTAAAGTTGTTTGTGGAAGGCAAGCAGTCGTCCATTCATACCAACCTGCCCTCTCCACACCACTGATGTTATCCAAGCGAAAAGCAAAGGTCGATAGAGCTTAGCACCAGTGATGTCGCAACTCATTTCTACAGCTGAGTTAACTGGAGCAACGTGAAATAAGGTGTATGAAGAGGAGTGTACGAATGGTTGAGACGTTTGCAAGATGGCCGAAAAATTGTCGATATTGACAAACGTTCTGCGAAACCCGCAACTAACAGAACTGAGAAAAACATCGCAGATGTGTGTGAAGCGCTATGGAGAAATCATTGAATCACCATTCGTGAGTTATCAGAGGATGTGCAGATTAGATACATTCCAGTCCATTATCAGTGAAGATTTGGGTGAGAGACGTGCGTCTGCCAAGTTTGTGCCAAAACGGCTTTCAGGTGACCAAAAAAGACAATGGGGTTTCAGTTGCACAAAGGCTCCTTGATTTTGTGGATAACGATTAAATACTTTTTGAAAACTTTGCGTAGGCCTCTGAGAAGGTAACGTCAAGCTTTCTGAAAAATTTGAAGCAGATTCTCTGCTCAACCTTTTCTGTCATGGTCAAAGCGACGAACACACGCTATATATGTGTGTGTGTGTGTGTGTGTGTGTGTGTGTGTGTGTGTATTCATATATATGTGTATGTATCCATGCAGATACATATATACATACATAAATACGTACATGCGTAAGCCCAAAAAGACCCGCTAAAACACGCATGTTTTTTTTATTACGAGATACGTCGAGGAGAAACAAGATTGAGTTGATAGATGGATACATAGAAATGGCGAGAAAAGAGACAAATAAGTAGATAGATAGATTTATAGATAGATAGATAGATAGATAGATAGGTAGATAGATAAATAGATTGATAGAGTGAATGAGTGAGAGGGAGAGAGAGATAGGTAGGGGAGAATAAATAAGCCAGAAAGAGTGTATCCTCGTGTTCTGATGTGATAAATACACTTTATTTATATATCAATATCTTAAAGATCATCTTTAATTTCTTTATGCGTAGACATGTAGATGACTCATGCAGTATACATGTAAGTGAGTGAGCTTATGTAAGTTTTGTGGCTATATGCAGATATGTACGGCCTTCCTGTTAACCCACTTTGTGGCATCTTGAACTGAAGGTTCAAAGTTGTATACGTATTCATCAAAGATATTCTGAGTACATGGCAGAAAAATTTTATCTCTCATTAAACCGAAGATTAAGTCTCTGTCTCGAACGGCTAGAAATGACAGCCAAATTTCAATTAACTAATCCTGAATCAAGTTTAAAAGAAGGATGATATGAAATACATTTCAAGAGATCTAAAACTTTAGGAGAAGCAATTATAACTGTCCTAGATCATATTGTAATTTTAGTATATTATTAGGGTGGAGGCGCAATGGCCCAGTGGTTAGGGCAGCGGACTCGCAGTCGTAGGATCGCGGTTTCGATTCCCAGACCGGGCGTTGTGAGTATTTATTCAGCGAAAACACCTAAAAGCTTCACGCGTCTCCGGCAGGAGATAGTGGCGAACCCTGCTGTACTCTTTCACCACAACTTTCTGTCACTCTTACTGCCTGTTTCTGTTGTGCCTGTAATTCAAAGGGTCAGCCTTGTCACACTGTGTCACGCTGAATTTACCCGAGAACTACGTTAAGGGTACACGTGTCTGTGGAGTGCTCAGCCACTTGCACGGTAATTTAACAAACAGGCTGTTCCGTTGATCGGATCAACTGGAACTCTCGACGTCGTAAGCAACGGAGTGCCAACAACCAAATATTATTAGGTTCCGTCTAATAAGCTGACCTGCCGATATTTGTTATTCTATATTAAAGGAGACGGCTGTATCAAACATGGCTTCTCACAGCTGACTAGCTTGAAGAAAGCAGTTGGGACATTTAGAAGTTTGCTATGGAGTAGATCTTTCTGTTAAATTGTACAAAAACGCAACAGAAACGTGTGAAATACTCCAAATTAACTATGGACTAAATCTTTCGCTGGCACAACAGGTTCAAAAATAATAGAAACGAAGTGAGAAACGATGATAAGCATAAGGGGTTGGGGACTTTAGAACACCAACGATGGAAGAGGAAATTCCTTTTTTTTTTTTTATTATAGACCGTTGTGTGTCTATACTCTTTTACTCTTGTTTCAGTCATTTGACTGCAGCCATGCTGGAGCACCGCCTTTAGTCGAGAAAATCGACTCCAGGACTTATTCTTTGGAAGCCTAGTACTTCTATCGGTCTCGTTTGCCGAACTGCTAAGTTACGGGAACGTAAATACACTAGCATCGGTTGTCAAGCGATGTTGGGGGGGGGGGAACAAACACAGACACACAAACAAACATACATATACATATATATATATATATATATATATATATATATATATATATATATACACACACACATATATACGACGGGCTTCTTTCAGTTTTCTGTCTACCAAATCCAATCACAAGGCTTTGGTCGGCCAGAGGCTATAGTAGAAGATGCTTGCTCAAGGTGCCAGGCAGTGGGATTGAACCCGGAACCATGTGGTTGGTAAGCAAGCTACTTACCACACAGCCACTCCTGCGACTATATAAACAAGAAGTATATAGTTTGCATTTGGTGTGGAAACCTCACAGAGATTTATTCATGGAGATCTGAAGATTTGAAAAAATCTGAGCAAAGTCTGTCCCTAGTGTGTTCAGTGACGAGAATAAGAATAGCCCC
>NC_142933.1:12273823-12276323 GCF_046866305.1 Octopus bimaculoides
TTATTTTACTTGTGTTTTGAAAAACTGGCAGACCATGAGTTAAGTCGACAAAGGTTCAAGTTGATCCAATCAACAGAGCATCCCGCTCGTGAAATTAACGTGTAGATGGCTGAGTACTCCACAGTCATACGTACACTTAACTAATTTCTGAAAGAAATTGAGTGTGACACAACGTGTGACAAGGCTGACCCTTTTTAATTACAGGTACTACTCATTTTTGCCAGCTGTGTGGACTGGAACGTGAAATAAAGTGTCTTGCTCAAGGATACATCACACCATTGGGAATCGAAGCCACGATCGTCAGACCGTGAATCGAATTCCCCAAACACTCAGCCATGCATTTTCTTATGTTAAAGAAATGCCTGGTGTTAATTTGGAGCGAATCTAAAAGAAAAACAGAGACATTCTCAAGCGCCTGACATGCCTTTAAGAAAGAGACGGATTGTTTTCTCTTTATCTTAAGAAGCTGTGTGCGGACACATGTTTCTGCCTCAGTAGATAAAATCATCTGTGCTACCAATACAGCATATCCTAAAATCAGTCAAGCATGTCCTAAAATCAGTCTAGCACATCGTACCATCAATCCAGCACATCGTACCATCAATCCAGTACATCCTACCATCAATCCAGCACATCGTACCATCAATCCAGCACAACGTACCATCAATCCAGCACATTGTACCATCAATCCAGCACATCCTACCATCAATCCGACACATCATACCATCAACCCAGCACACAAGACTTATGGTTGTGTAGTTATAGTTTGACCTAAACTAATCGTATGATTAAAGCAAAAATTATCTGAGAGCATTGACTTAAGCGCATTAAGGTGAACAGTGACTTGGATTTAGACAACACATACATTAATGATGAATAAAGTTTTGTTCGTTACAGCAGCAGATAAATTTTTGACTTGATTACATCACAGAAATGTATGACCAAATTTTCGTATAAATGAATTTCTTTCGACTGTTATCCTTTGATTGTCTATCTACGTACTACATACATACATACATACATACATACATACATACATACAGATAGACAGACAAGAGGACAGAGAGACAGACAGGAGGACAGAGAGACAGACAGACACACATTTATAGATTGATAACTTTGTAAAATATGCTTCCTTGATATGTACTAGGATCGAAACTTGCCCGTTGTTCTCGCAATTTGGCTTTAAACAACGGATCCACGCAAACCTTTATTGTCTACGTTGAAAAAATTTTGGTCATTTGATCTTGCTTATAGATATTAGTTTCGTACGTAGAAAACTCTCCTGTCTCATTTCCTTAACTATTGTAGTAATTAGAGAGATCGTTGCTGTCGCTTGTAAATAATTCAGCCCTGTTTAAACAGACATATATATAGCCAAGTAGTTAAACGACCTCCTTGTTTAACCACACTGCGCACGCTTTGACATGCAGAAGGTTACTGTTTGAGGCGCAGCATTTTCAAGGTGGAGTTATATAAATTTTCTAGAATATGGTAGTCTTGTTTACGGTTACTGATTCATCGATCCTGAGAAATAGCTTTGACTGAAGTTAGATACAATAAGGTCAAGACGCCATGATGTCACAAATACCCTTTATATCGGAGAATCGTGGGTGTTATGAACACACATCGTTTAAAGGGAGATGTTATCCGATGACGTAAAACCACAGTGGTAAAATTGATAAGTTCGAATCTGCTACAACATATTAAAAAAAAGATATGTTATTGTTTGGATTCTTATTGTCTTGCTTGTACAATAACTCAAGAATTATTATCAGGCTGACAGACATCAGCACAAATTAGCAAAGAATTTGTTTGCTGATTTCTATAAACAAGAGCCGCTGTCCATGTTAGGTTCATTGATCCGGTGAAGTCGCTTTGAGTGAGAAGACACAAAATAAGATGAAATCTCACCGTGTCTGAATGGCCTCTTACTTCGATGAATCGTATTATGAACAAAAGCCGTCTGGTGGGTGACTTTCTCCTATGACAATAACAACAATCATCAATCGTTCATTCAAGTTCGAATCTTTCCGAACAGAGCAAAATAATGGATGGGGTTCGATGTGATGACAGAACAAGTGTTAGATTCAAAGGTGACAAAACAATGCTGTAAGTTGGGTGAGACGAGTCGTTGAGGTGACTAACTTGGATAGATATCACATCGGGAAAAGTTTGGCTTTTAAAACTAGAAGTCTGGTTCTAGAACAAATCAGAGAGTCTAGAGGAATTATCTGTGAAGGAGATCTCTGAAATGTGATGACTTCATAAGGGGCGACCTAAGACAGATGTCATAATTGGGAGTCTAGAAACAGCAGTGCTTCATATGGTCGCTCGACCTGCTAGAAACTGTTGTGATAGTCTCCCAGATCATACTCCAACACTTTAACAAATGCTGGAAAACATCGGAGCATAATGCAGGTCCAGATATGCTAGAGAGCTTTACACTACGCCATATATTGAAGATATGTGAAAGCGATGGCTTTTTCGTTAGGGCATT
>NC_142933.1:12281323-12293823 GCF_046866305.1 Octopus bimaculoides
TCTCCTCCTCCTACTCTTCCTTCTCCTCCTCCTACTCCTTCTCGTCATCGTCGTCGTCGTCATCATCATCACGTCATATTCTTATCATGAAAACATCTACTCAGGCCTAACACCACCACCACCACCAACAACAACAACAGCAGCAGCAGCACCACGACCACCACCGCCACCACCACCACCACCACCACCACCAACAGCAGCAGCACCACCACCACCACCAACATCACCAACACCACCACCACCAACAGCAGCAGCAGCACCACCACCACCACCACCAACACCACCAACACCACCATCTCAAAAGCAATAACAACAACAACAACATAAGTTCTCACACCTTCTTTGTAATCAGAAACAACAGCACTAGGCCATCATCATCACATGTGCTAGAAAAAGCAGCCTAGTTCCTTCCAACATCAGAACAAACCACTACATAAAAACCATAAGCTGCGGAAGGATAGAGTGATTAATGGAGTAATGGCGGAATTAGACAACATTGCGCCGTTGTTTGGAATCTGACGATTTCGTAATACTGACTAAGCATACGAATTGGTTTGGCGATTGTGGCGTTTGGAACGGGAGGAAAACACGCAGGCGCAATCACACTAGCATACGTTTACATTTTTGAAAAGAGAGGAAGAGAGAAATAAAGAGAGATGGAGGGAGGGGATAGCAGATTCAATAAAACGTGAGGAACATTAAAAAGTCAACGCCGAATCGCCGAATCGGTGACGCCAAATAGGTAGGGACAAAACGGCTGCGGCAGAGCGTGAGCTATGGATACGTAAATATTTTTTTTAAAAAAAAGCTAACTCCCCGACATTCGCAATTACACACATACCTAATTAACATGAATGCCTTCTGCCTCTTCAAAGACAGAAATAGATTTATGTATCTGAACAAAGAGGGAGAGAGAATTAGCGCTTGTATGTCCAGTCGGTAGATAGTATGTGCCGAGCCAACGAGCAAATGGCCCACGGAGAGAGGGTCATAACGATGACTCGATGCTGAGTCTGATTCTTCATCGAGGAGAGTTTTTCGAAACCTTGTTTCAACCCTGAGAGTCTTTAAACAATGAGGGCAGCCACCATGTGCTAGAAATAGAAACCAAATCTCCAATAAATCACCCCATAGCATGGTAGACGAAGAAAGTAATGGCGCATTGAATGGACATACGAACTGTTTTAGCGAGAGTGATTTTTTTAGCACTGGAGATAAACACGCATGCGCAATCACACACACGTACAATTAACATAAATACCTGCTGCCACTTCATAAAGACAAATAAATTTATGTATATGAACAGAGTGGAAGAGAGAAATAGTGAGAAAGGAGTGAGAGAATAGCAGAATCAATTCAAAGTGGGAAACATTAAAACGGCAGAGTCGAATCGGTGACGCCAAATAAGTAGGGACAAAACGGCTGCGGCAGAACGTCCCATACTCGAGTTATGAACACCTAAATAGTTTTTTTAAAAGCAAACAGCTGACGCTCGCACAAACATTTATGTACCAAACAGACATGTTCTTACAGAACAAAACTGCAAGTGGATATACCTTCATTTAGGCACACATCAACTCAACACAATCCACAGGAACTGTCTTAACTCAAAAAATGTTTGTCACTAAATGAAAACCTCAATAAAATGTAAGCACAACAGAGCTGATATAATGATTTGGGATAGAGAAGAGAAACTGTGTACAGTTGAGGAAATTAACTGTCCAGCGGATATTAACATAAAGTTGAAGATCAATGAAAAAGTGATTACCTACGCTGAACTATTGAGAAATCTACAGATACTCTATCCAGAATACAAGTTCAGGTTTATACCTTGTAATTATTGGGGCACTGAGATATGTAACACACTGACTAAATACCACTCTTGAAAAATTTAGCTTCTTAAAACCAGAAAGGAGAAAGCTAATTCGAAGACTACAGATCCAATCCATCATTGGAACCATAAAAATCTGTAAAACTTTCCAGAAGTTTATCATTTCAATATATTTATAAGCATGTCTAGATATGCCACTACAGGCATGAAAATACATGCATAAGACCAAAGAAATCTGTACTTATACATACATACATGCATACATACATACATACATACATACATACACACATACATACATGCATGCATACCTTCATACATACATACAAAAATACCATGTTTGTGTTGAAATTCCAATAAAGGAGCCTTGGATCTAGGTCAAAAACCAGCGCTTTCTCTGTTAGTATGAAATCTTGAAATAAAAATGAATAATAACACACACACACATACGTACGTAGATACACACGTACGTACATCTGAACGTACAATTAAATGTTCAGGAAAAAGAGAACGTTTATGGCGTATTAATGCGGAACTTACAGCTATTGTGCTTTGACTAGGAATTCTCATTTGTGCCCATCAACGTAGGCATATTTGTTTATGCGCCAACAAATTTGCACAAAAACCTAAAAATACTCGGCTTCACGAAAAAAAAAAAAGCAAAAGAAACTGACGCGGATTCGACAAATCCAATCTATTGGCGGCACAGTAAAGATCTGTACGACATTCCAGAAATTTTCCATCTGAGAGATTGTTATGTGAATAGATGACACACTTGGGTGCATGCATTGACACTTAAACCAATACACCAACTCAACCATATTTTTACAAACAGCGGGAATTCTCAGAACTCAAAAGCGTATTGCTACTTTTTTAGCAACCGGCTTGAACTCACAAGAAAAACTGAAATTAAATACAAAGAAAAGAACATACATACACACATGCATGCATGCATGCATGCATCCATACATACATACATGCATCCATCCATACATACATACATACATACATACATGCATGCACTTGATTGACTGGATTTTCTGGTTTCGATGAATAATGGGTCAGTTTTTGCAAAACAACCTGAACGACGAATAGTATTATGATGGGAATGGCTTATGTAGAGTGAGGTCCTTTCTTCCGTCCTTCAGATCCGTATTGTTCTGCTGCAACTAGTGCTGCAAACCCTCTGCTTTTCAGAATACATGATCTGTAGATAGAAAAGGAAGTAATCAAACGACGAGAAAGGCTTGACAAAAACTAACCACGTCTTCCACCAACATTGCCAAACGGTCAATGCCAACTGCTCTTCTATGCAAGAATTGGTCCACAGAACCATCAACGGATCACCATTAAGGTCCATAGAACCATTAACGGCATCATCATAAAGGAAGCTTTCAGCAAAGAAGAAAATGAGTCCTCGGATACAAAATAAAGCCGATGACAACGGTAGAGTTAGTTTGTCTTATATGTGCAGTTAAATAAGGGAAAGGCTTCATCGGTACTAGAGCCGATGGAGTGTCTCTGAGTGAAATCCTTCCAGAGGCAATATCACAGGTTGCTAAATTCCCCCATCGCTCGGGGTCTGACAGTGTCACATCAACGGGGTAGACTGACTCATCTTTTTCTTTTAATTATATCCATGAGTGGAGACGTGATAAGTATACTTGGTGCCAGGCCATTGCTTGTTGAAACTGCCTCGATACAGCTTAAGTGGGTAAGTTTTTGTCTCTGCAATACTGTCGACCAACAACGAAAATGTTTAAGCAACCCACCACATATATATTTATTGTGTGCGCGTGTGTAAGCATCCATCTGTGTGTGTGTGTGTGTGTGCTATTTTTTTCTACTCTAGGCACAAGGCCCAAAATTTTGGAGGAGGGGGCCAGTCGATTAGATCGACCTCAGCGGAATTTGAACTCAGAACGTAAAGACAGACGAAATACCGCTAAGCATTTCGCCCGGCATGCTAACGTTTCTGCCAGATTTATTGCCCACAAGGGGATACACATAGAGGGGACAAACTAGGACGGACAAAAGTAAGTATTAAGCCGATTACATCGACCCTAGTGCGTAACTGGTACTTAATTTATCGACCCCGAAAGGATGAAAGGCAAAGTCGACTTCAGCGGAATTTGAACTCAGAACGTAACGGCAGACGAAATACCGCTAAGCATTTCGTCCGGCGTGCTAACGTTTCTGCCATCTCATCACCTTTGTGTGTGTGTTATTCGATTACAAATTTTATCTCTTTCGTCGAACACTGGTTTACGTGACGTAAACAAACCAACGCCAGCTGTGAAGCTGTGGCAGGGAGAAACACACACACACACGCACACATACACACACACACACACACACACACATACATACACACACACAAACAGGGCTGTGTTAGAAGACACTTGCTCAAGGTGCTGTACAGTGGGACCGAACGAGAATTCACGCGGTTGCAAAGCGAGTTTCCTAACCACAGAGCCTGCCTGCGCCTAAAAAAAGAAACCAGAGTGAGTAAGCAACGTTATATGTGGTCTTTACATAATTATTCATTATCCATTGAAGAGTTTCTGTGCGGTCATTCGACCTGCTATAAATAGTAGACAAATATCGTTTAAAATCGACTGCATTGTGTTTGGTTTCCACCATCAGGTATGAACTTGAGCTATATAACAAAATCATAAATATTATTAATCTTGGCAGAGATATCACTGCGTGTCAACGGCTTAAGTATCCAATCAGCAGTTCTTGTGACTTATAGGATAAAGATAGCATGATGAGACTATCGGAGTCGGTAAAAGTAGATGCTTCAATTACAATTCAGAATCTATATATTACAGAACTGCAGAGAAAATACAGCTGTGATAAAAAGCGTAAGCCGTCAAAACTGATGCTCAGCTACTGAGCTATTTTGCAGAAACTATTATATATATATATATATATACTTTGCATGAAAAAGTTTATGAAAGAATTTCTAAAACCTAGTCCGTTCCACGTTGCTGCAAGTTAGTTATCGTTGTTCCATTTGTCAGCCGCAAGAAATTGTCTAAATAGCGGACAGAAATGAGATTGTATTCCATCAGGCAAATGTATATGAAATCGTTTAACGCGCAGAATAGTCGTAAATCTCTAATAGTTTACATATAAATCTGTAGACTTTGTCAGTTGTAATAGTTGCAGCAAAAATTACGACTGCCGTCATTTGAAAATTATTTTCTTCCTGCAGAGACAAAGAGCAGGCGCGCGGACTGTTCTAATAAAACTGCAAAACGAGGTTGGTTTAATGGAATGATGGAATACCAGGAGACTGCGTAGAAGATGAGGTATATAAATAGATATAAATAAGAACTGAGAATCAGCGTACTGAGATAAGTGTCGTTTGGAATAGCTGCCAGTATAAATATATATATATATATATATATATATATATATGAATGTATATATATATATATATATATATATATATATATATATATATATATATATATATATATATATATATATATGTATATATGTATATATATATGTGTGTATATATATATATATATATATATATACATTCATTTATATATATATATATATATATATATATATATATATATATATATATATATATATATATATATATATATGTGTATATATACATATATATATATATACATATATATGTATATATATATATATATATATGCGAGTAAAAATAAATACAAAAAAAGGTGGATTTTTTTGTATGATTGTGTATAGAGGAATATATTATTTTGCTTAAAAGAGTTCCAACACTGTCTGTTTTTTATGTTTTATTTATATTCCTGCAGAACTAATGTGGGGTATAGAATATGGAATATACAATATATAATATAATATACAATATATAATATAAAATAAAATAAAAATGGATGGCACCATGAAATAAAGTATTGAATGTAGATGAAATATTGAGTGTTCAATATAAAGGATCAAATATATAAATATATAAATATAAATATATATATATAAAGGCGACTCGAGTTTCAGGGCTATTTCCCTTCGTCATGGCCGGTATGACAGTCTTTAACAGACTGTAATAAGTTGGCTGGTTTTCTGTCTTTTATACCAATTCCTTTGGATGGCAGCAGTAGGTGTCTGGCTATTTTTAGAATTGATGTTAAATCTATTTTTAGACATGATGATATTTTAATTTATTGTTTTGTGTGGGTTGTAGGGATAAGATTTTTAAACCGCAATAGGTGTTTGGCTGTTCTTAGAAATGATGCCAAATCTATTTATAGAAATGATGATATCTGAGAGATTTTTTGTGTTTTGGTTACAGGGTTAAGATTTTTAAACCCCAAGTAAGATGGATTTAATCATTGTTTGTTAAGAGTGGGTTTGAATTTCTTAATAAAGTCCTTTTCTTTGCATTTTCTTTCAATTTCATTCCGGTTGTAAAGTTTATGGAATGGAAATATAATAAAAGTTTGATGACCACATGTTGCTAGATGGTTACTCAGTGGTATTTGGCGGACTTCTGGGTTTTTAATCTGTTGTCGATGTACCCGTGAGCGTTCCGATAGTGCATTACCTGTCTGGCCAACGTACAATTCTTCACAATTAGGGCATTTGATGCAGTAGATTAGATTTCTACTTTTGCAGTTCATGTTCGCATTGGTGAATATTTTCCCTGTTTTTGTGTTCATATATGGGCCGGTATGGATTGATCGGCATGTGCCGCATCGGCTATCATTGCATTTGGATACAGTGAATGTTTGATTTTTGTTGCTGAGGTCAAACCTTGCCTTTGTTAATAGTTTTTTCAAGTTTTTAGGTTGTCTCTTACTGAGAGTTATATTTTGATCTGTAATGATATTTCTCAATTCCTTACTTTGTGCAAGGATCGGTAAGTTCGCTTTGGCGATATTAAAGATGTTCTGGTGGCATGGATTTTGTGTCACTATAAATGGAATGATCTTTTCCTGTTTGTCTTTTCTTTGCGGTGTCCTCAGTTGTTGTATGGGTATTTTCGAAGCCCGCTGAATACCATTTTCTATGAGTCGTGATGGGTATTTTTGCTTCACCAGAAATTCTTTCAGTTCCATCAGGCGTTTATTTCTGGTCTCTATATCCTCTACAATAGTACATATTCTCCTGGCTAGGCAGTATGGTATGTTGCGTTTTGTATGGGGTGGATGGCACGATTTAAAGTTCAAGTATTGGTGTGTGTCTGTGTGTTTGTAATATATATCTGTGGTAATGGCGGCGTTCTTTTTAATTACCATTATATCTAGAAATGGTAATTTGCTACTGTTCATCTCCTTTGTGAATTGGATGGATGGGTGTAGGTTGTTCAGGAGGGTGTTAAATTCCTCCACAATGCTTTGAGGTTTGGCCCAGATTATGAAGCAATCGTCCAGGTATCTCTTCCATGCTTTTTCTATAAGCTTCCTAAATTCGGTGTTATATCTCTCCTCTATTTCCTGGTAGAGTTTTTGTTCCAAGTAACCCATCACCGAATTCGCATAAACGGGGGCAAACCTCGTCCCCATAGCCGTGCCTTTAATTTGGATATAGTTCTTACCATTGAAGAAGAACGTATTATTTTCCAGGATAAGTCTCACTGATTCTAGTATAAATGTCACCGTGTACCTGTTGGGAATTGCTTCTCTGTGTTTGTTTACCCAGTATTCAACCGCCTTTATTCCTAAATCATGTGGGATATTTGTGTATAGGCTTACTACATCGAAGCTCAGTAGGATTGAATTTGTTTCAGTGGTTTTGGGAAGATGGGATAAAAAGTCGATGTCATCCCGAATGAAACTGGGTATGTATGTACAAAGTGGCTTCAAAAGAATGTCGATGAGATTGCTTAGACGGTGAGTAGGGCATACTGGGCCAGCTATAATTGGTCTAAGTTTTAAATCTTTTGGATGTAGCACTTTTATGTATTCACTTCCTTGTTCCTTTACTCCCTGTTGAATATCTTCTGACTTGTGTATTTTGGGTAAGCCGTAAAAGTTACTGGGTTTTGGTTCGAAGTTGGTGATGTAGTCTCTTTCATTGTCAGTGAGTGAGTTGTAGTGTTTAGAAACTAAGTGGTTGATCTTCTTCATGATGTGGTGGTCTATGTTCGAGGGTATTTCACAATATCTCTCAGATATCATCATGTCTAAAAATAGATTTAACATCAATTCTAAAAATAGCCAGACACCTACTGCTGCCATCCAAAGGAATTGGTATAAAAGACAGAAAGCCAGCCAACTTATTACAGTCTGTTAAAGACTGTCATACCGGCCATGACGAAGGGAAATAGCCCTGAAACTCGAGTCGCCTTTATATATATATATTTATATTTATATATTTATATATTTGATCCTTTATATTGAACACTCAATATTTCATCTACATTCAATACTTTATTTCATGGTGCCATCCATTTTTATTTTATTTTATATTATATATTGTATATTATATTATATATTGTATATTCCATATTCTATACCCCACATTAGTTCTGCAGGAATATAAATAAAACATAAAAAACAGACAGTGTTGGAACTCTTTTAAGCAAAATAATATATATATATATATACATATATATGTATATATATATATATATATATATATATATATATATATATATATATATATATATATATATATATATATATAAATATATATATATATATATATATATATATATATATATATATAAATATATATATATATATATATACACATATATATATATACATATATATATATATATATATATATACATATATATATGGAGAGAGAGAGAGAAAGAGAGAGAGAGAAAGAGAAGGGGAGAGAGTAGGGGAGAGAGCCAGGGGCGAGAGAGAGAGAGAGAGAGAGAGAGAGAGAGGAACAGAGGCTTTTCAAAACTTATATTCTGCAGTAATTTATGTGTGAGCGCTCGTACGTGGATGGCATGCAAATGAATTATTTCTGCATATATGTGTGTATGTACACGTGTGTATGTGTGCGTGAGTGTATATAGGAAGAGAGTGTGATACAAACATTTAAGTGGAAATAACAGAAAGAAAACAAAATATTCAGTACTGACTTAAAGGATTATATAATTTATTATAAGACGAACTTGGTGGCGGCGAGCTGGCAGAAACGTTAGCACGCCGGGCGAAGTGCTTAGCGGTATTTCGTCTGCTGTTACATTCTGAGTTCAAATTCTGCCGAGGTCGACTTTGTCTTTCATCCTTTCGGGGTCGATAAATTAAATACCAGTTGCGTACTGGATCGATCTAATCGACTGGTCCCCTCCCCAAAAATGTTGGGCCTTGTGCCTTGAGTAGAAAAAGTCATACGATGAATTTCACGAGCAAGCTGTTCCGTTGATCGAATCTCTGGGACCCTCGTCGTCGTAACCGACATAGTGATCCTATGTATACAATAAGCGAGGCGGGATGAGCTAATCCGGGCCCTTAGTTGAGGTAACACTCACAAAATCACCAGCTTACTGAAATGGCATAGAGAAGAATTTCTCCGTAGGAACTTCGCCAGCAATTTTCCGTCGTGGTTGACCACGCGTTTTATTTTTTGAGAAACGATAAAATGAGTACCAGTTAACCACTGGAGGCCATGTAATTGACTTACTAGACTTATGCCAAATTTTGAAATCTGTTATTGTTTCTTTTTGTTGACAGCAAAATTGTTGTTTGATTTCGAATATTTAGGGGACGGTTTAAGGACGCTGTAAGTAGTTTGCTTGGTAGCAAAGGAATATATTATATTTGAAGTAAATTAAGTCATTTATCATTTCTATTAAAAACTTCTGAAATGAAAAAAAGAAAAATAAGTAAAAAAGAATGTTCATCCACGGAGATTTCACCTGGTACAAAAAAAAAAAAGGAAAAGTAAGCATCGATAAGTGAGATAGAGGTAAAACACGCCTATTTCGAAATAAGATGATTACAATGATGATGATGATGTTGCTGGTGGTGGTGGTGGTGATGATGATGATGATGATGATGATGATGATGATGATGATGAAGCTGATGTAAAGGGAGCTGATAAATGTGATACGGAAACTTGAAAAAAAAAAAATTTTTTTTTTTTTCTCAGGTGGAAAAAAGAAAAAACGAAGTAAAATTTAGAAACTGAAAAATATTGTGACGTAAAGCATTCAGATAAGGACAAATCTACAGAACCAAGACAAAATCTGAACGGAATTCCAAAATATACAGAAGAAGATACTCAGAGGGGAAAACAATCTCAACGTCCGAAAAAAAAAAATATATAAAGAAAAGTGATTGCTAATCGTAGAACAAAAACTTCTTGGGAAAAACCGTAAACAAAATTCTTATTCTAGGGGAAAAACACCAAGCCTTAACCATAATTTCCCTTAGAAATTATGAATTGGATATTTGGGTTGAATTTCTTTTTTTACGAATTCTTAATATGATTCGAACTTGAATATGTGAATCGTTCTTGCGTTTCGTTATTGGAGAACAACTTCCCTCTTTTCTACTCTAGGCCCGAAATTTTCGGGGAGGGGGCCAGTCGATTACATCGACCTCAGCACGCAACCGCTATTTAATTTATCGATCCCGAAAGGATGAAACGCAAAGTAGACCTCGGCGGAATTTGAACTTAGGACGTCAAGTCGGACGATATACTGCTAAGCATTTCGCCCGGCGTGCTAACGTTGCTTATTTCTTTATTGCCCACAAGGGGCTAAACATAGAGGGGGCAAAGAAGGGCAGACAAAGGGATTATGTCGATTACATCGACCCCAGTGTGTAACTGGTACTAAATTTATCTGTTAGCCAGAATTTCTCGTTCCCGCTCATCGGAGAGTTGTGATGTGTATGTGCATGTGCGTGTGTGTTTCTCCAAGACATTGCTTGACGACTGGTGCCGGTGTGTCTACATCTCTGTAGATTAGCAGCTAGGCAAAAGACACTGAAAAATTTACAAACACCTGTCTTGCAAGAAACCTCCCCGCTAAAATATCCCTCATTCCCTCAGTTACGATGACGAGGGTTCCAGTTCGTTCAGTGATAGGTTTACTCAATCGGTTCACTGAACGATTGAGAACAATCGAACCAGCTAGAAAATTAATGCTACTTCGACAGAATCATTTCTGGTTATAACCGTACAGAAAAATGAGAGAATTGTACAGGCATGGAGAAGGGGGTGAGGAGAGGCAATATGGACGTTTCTATGTATGTGTGGATGGATGAATGGATGGATGTACAAGGTGATTGAAAAGTAACTCCCTATTTTAAAATACTTATAAATTATCTATTAATTGAAATTATTACAAAAATATGGAAGTAGAGGAAAGCTTTTTTTATAGAGCTTATTTAAAATTTGATATGGGCTCCATATGTCTCCACCAGCTTCTTGAGTCCCTCAGGAATTGCTTCAGCAGATTTCACCAGGAACTCTTGTAGAGTGGAAGACATACCATCTCGTATTCGCCCTTCAAGTTCTTCCAAATTCTTTGGTTTGGTACAGCAGACTTGTTCTTTTAACGAACCCCAAAGAAAGAAGTCACAGAGTGTTAAATCGGGATTCCTGACCGGCAGCTCATGCGGACCACGACGTCCCATCCATCTCCCGGAGAAATGGATATTCACCCATTCACGAACGACAAGAGCTATACAATTACAGATTAAATTCTCATACTTCAAAAAACAAACAAAGAAATTTCATATAAATATATCATATATATGTGTGTATATCTACATATATAAAAGGATATGTATATGTATACATGTATATATATATATATATATATATATATATATATATATATATATATATATATATATATATATATATATATATATATATATATATATATATGTATATATGTATATGTGTATATATATATGTATGTGTGTATGTATATATATGTATGTATATGTATATGTGTATGTGTGTGCATATATATATATATAAATATATATATATAAATTTATATATATATATATGTATGTATATGTATGTATATGTATGTGACCGTTGACTGAACACTATTCAATTTTTTTTCTCCGTGTTTTTCTCCTTGTCTCTGTATTCTTTCTGTTGAAGAGCGTAGCTCGAAACGTCAAAGACTTTCCGTATTCCCGAGCGTCCGTCGTACTAATATATACTTTTGTTATTTACACCACCTGTCCTCGTCTGTTGTTATTATTTGTATATTCTCCCATATATATATATATATATATATATATATATATATATATATATATATACCAGAGTAAGTATATACATGTGAAACAAGGTGGGGAAAATAGTACTCGAATACCGGAGGTAGAATTATATGCTTCATTAATAAAGTATATATATATATGTAACCTCCCATACTTTTTCTAAAAATAGCAACCATCCTTGCCAAACACACAGACAAGACTGGAGATGAAGAAAAATGTTTGGTCATTCCCCGAAAATTCTGTATAAATTTTTAAATATGATTTCTAATGAAGTTTTCACTGAGCAATACACGCTTTCTCCTGTCAAATACTGTCTACAAATTCTTTCTGTGTAATATGCTTATATACAATCATGATTTTTGATGAATTTATAAACAATTATGAATTTATTTTACTACCTGATTTGAACACTTTTATATAAATTGTGTTTAAACAACAAAGCCCCTCTTAATATTTTCTTATCATTGTCAAAAATTATATCACTCTATTTTAATACATCTATG
>NC_142933.1:12303823-12306323 GCF_046866305.1 Octopus bimaculoides
GAAATGATAAAAGACAGTCGACCTCGGCGGAATTTGAACTTAGAACGTAGCGACGGGCGAAATATCGCTAAATATTTCATTCAGTGTGCTAACGATTCTGCCAGCTCGTCGACTTCCAAGCTTAAATATAAAAAAAAAAGAGAGAAAAGTGCAAGACAAAGTTTCCATGGCTTGTGTCACGATTTGAAATCACAATGCCTTGATCGGGGCTCAAGCGAATTATCACCGTCCCAAACTAGAGATTTATTAGCTAACGTTCAAATAAAAATATGGTGTGTGGCTTTTACAGTTTTTCTTTGCAGATAAACGCTATTTTAGCACGGTTGTCTTAGTTTATGTCTCGCTGTAGATTTTGATTTCAAGTACTTAGGAGATTTTCTCGCTTAGAAATTATTTCAAAGATAATATAACAAACATCAATGGATGAAAACACGCGTGTACGTATTTATACACACAAACACGCAAGTACATATATATATATATATATATATATATATATATATATATATATATATATGTATCTATATATATATGTATGTATGTATGTAAATGTGTGTATATATATATATATATATATATATATATATACACATACATATATGTACGTGTGTGTATGTATGTGTATATATGTGTGTGTGTGTGCTTGTGATTGGTGATGGTATTGTCTGTAGTCTGTATGTTTATGTGTGCGTGTCTAAATAGTTTATTGATACTTCCGTAGATTCGGTCTTTAGGATGACAACAAGATAAGAGCAACTGCCATGGTTACGAAGTTCCAAGCAAATGCTTATAATGCTGTCATCTGTTAATATTCCACTTTTGCGAAGATGTGTAATGTTAGCATGAATTGAATTACTTATCAAAAGAAATGATCGTAATATCTTGATAAAATGTAACAACAACAATATCTACAACAACGAAAGCAACAACAAACGTAAAAGAATTAGAAATCAACGAGAGATGTAGATATAAGCGAATGACAAAAGACTCCACTTAAGTCTACCAAAACAAGAAAAGGACACGTGCAATAGCAACAAAAACAACCGGCCTTCTAATGAAACCGGTAAGAATATAATAGAAAAGACTAAGGCTTTCTTTTATTCAAAAGCTATTTTAAAAGATAGACGTTATCTGCTAAGAAGGAACTGAAAGCAAACCAAAAACTGAAGATTTCTGTAATCTTTTGCGTCTGATGGCTTCTAATCATCTCAAAGATTTATCTCTTTTCAAGCGCCCACTTGGTTCAAATAGTAAGGTTTTCCTTTTCTTTTGGCTTATTTCTTAAGTAAGATTTAGTACAAACATTTATATTGAGGTTGGACAATGGGGAGTGGTTTATTTTTCATCAATTTCTTTCTGTTTTTTATTCGTGTGCTCTATTATTTTATTATATTTTTATAGTCTTTTATTCTGTGGCTTAAATTGAAATAAAAAGAAAACAAAACTACACGTAAGTCCTTATGAAATCTAAAGACGTACTTCTGATGTGTTTTTAAAACTTTAGATTAAAACATATACATTACGAACTCTGCATAACACACAAGCACAAACACGTGTGCACGTGCACACAAACACATACACATGCTTACACACTGACATATACATACTCAAATGCACACGCTCACATACACACATCCATGCAGAGTGATTAGGCATGCACATAACGATACTAAGTACCAGTTGTTAGAAGGCAATTTTACTTATGCATTTAAGGCGGTGAGCTGGCAGAATCGTTAGCACGCCGGGCGAAATGTTTAGTGGTATGTCGTCTGCCTTTACGTTCTGAGTTCAAATTGCGCAAAAGTCAACTTTGTCTTTCATCATTTCGAGGTCGATAAATTAAGTATCAGTTGGGTACTGGGGTCGATCTAATCGACTGGTTCGTCCCCCACCTCAAAAAAACTTTTCGGGCCTTATGCCTAGAGTAGAAAAAACCTACTTATGCGTTAAAGTAATGCGTCAGAAGAATATAGAATATGAACATTATTTTCTACTCTAGGCACAAGACCCCAAACTTTGGGGGAGGGGGGGCTATTCGATTAGATCGACCCCAGGACGCAACTGGTACTGAATTTATCGTTCCCGAAAGGATGAAAGGCAAAGTCGACATCGGCGGAATTTGAACTCAGAACGTAAAGACAGACGAAATATATACATAATTGAAGTTTACAGAAAAACAAAAGACGAAGACATGTGTATAAACAAGAAGCAGGCGTATTAGTCTGACGCTCGGGAAGGTAAGAAAGTCTTTTACGTTCCGAGCCCGCGTTCTTCAACAGGAAAGAAAACTAAGAAATAAACAGAGAGAGAAATAAGAAACTTGTGGATTTAGCGGACAATCACCATCACTTGACAGCCAGTTCTTGGTTTCTGTACATCCCTATACTAAGTGAATCGGCAAAAAAGAAACGCACAGAATAACTACAAGTGTCAATTTGTTTGACTTAACCTTTCCAGGAGGTGCCCAGAATGGCTGTAGATAAATGACTGGAGCAAATAA
>NC_142933.1:12308823-12316323 GCF_046866305.1 Octopus bimaculoides
TCCTGATTCAGGAAAGCAAAAATCAATATCAATGGAATTTGGAATCAGAACGTAAAGAGCTGGAAGAAATGTCGCTAGACAATTTGTTCGACGTGATAATGATTCTGCCTGTTCATCATCCTTAGTGGCATTATAAGATATTATAAAGTCGTTGGATTGGCATAATCGTTAGCACGCTGGACGAAACGCTTAGCGGTATTTCGCCCGTCGCTACGTTCTGAGTTCAAACTCCGCTGAGGCCGACTTTGCCTTTGATCTTTTCGGGTTCAATTAAATAAGTTCCAGTTACGCACTGGGGTCGATGTGATCGACTTATTCCTTTCTCCCAAATTTGAGGCCTTGTGCTTCCAGTAGAAAGGACTATTATTATAATTATTCAGTGAGAGAGTAGTGCATGCCATCAAGGTGACACTGGGGTAAAATATACGAAGCCCAGAAGACCCACCATGACTACCCGTCTGATAAGGGTACACCAGGCACATGTATCACAACCATATGTGCGCGACATGGTGATCTCATATCAAGATAAACAGTGCATTACCTTGCAGGTGGGGCCCAGTTGGCATAATCGTTAGCACGTTAGACAAAACGCTTAGCGGTATATCGCCCGTCGCTACATTTTGAGTTCAAACTCCGCTGAGGTCGACTTTGCCTTTTATCATTTCGGGGTCGATTAAATAAGTACCAGTTACGCACTGGTGTCGATGTAATTGACTTAAACCCTTTCTCTGTCCTTGTTTGTCCCCTCTATGTTTAGCCCTCTGTCGGCAATAGAGGAATATATAATATATTATGAAGTCGTTGAGTATGCATAATCAGTAGCGATCTGGACGAAACGCTTAGCGGTATATCACCGATCGCTACGTTCTGAATTCAAACTCCACCGAGCTCGACTTTGCCTTTCATCCTTTCGGGGTCGATAAACTATGTACCAGGGAAACACCGGGGTCGATGTAATCGACTAGTCCCCGCCCCCAAATTTCAGGCCTTGTGCCTATAGTAGAAAAGATTTTAATAACTTATAAATTCACCTATCCTATTACGTTAACGTTAGTAGTTTGTGTTTGCTACCATGGATAATTTGATGAAAGTTACGTATTAATTATTGTATAAAAGCCACATTTCCTGATGTTACCCGTAATGACAAAAGTGTGCAAATGCTATTGCGGTGAATGAAATGATATACTAATGTAGAGAAGATTGTTATAAATACAAAAATTAGCCAATATTTTAATGATTAAAGCAAAAGTAAAGCCTAACAACCTTGCACAGAGAACAGAAAACTAAGGAAAATATTGGCTTCAAATTTCGGCAAAAGGTCAGCAGTTTTCGTGGAGAGGATCTAAGCCAATCGAATCGACCCCTTTTTTGCTTTGTGGTTGTTTCATTGACCCCGAAAGAGATGAAAGACAAAATCAGCCTCAGCGGAATGTAGACTCAAAACGTGAGGTCGGACAAAATGGCGCTAGACATTTTTGCAACTCACCGCCTTTTCTAAGGAAAATATTCATGAGAATAAGGTTTCACTATTTTGGGGTTATTTTCTTGTACATCTAACTACCTCGTTCTTTACTCCTTCAAACAATATTTGTCTCATTGAGTTTATTCATTGACTCATTGCCCGCCACCAAACCAGATATGTGCACTCCTTCTGCATCACTTATGTTAACTCCCTCGGTATTTCCTTTGTGGTACATCCCCTTGTCCCTCTCTCTATGCTATATATAGCGTGACTAGAGAAACCACGCAACCAACATTTATATGGGCTAAAATTATATAAAGATGAAAGAGGGAAATGAGTAATCAGTTGGCTAGGGGAAGACAGAGAAAAATAATCTGAAGAATAGATACAAGCTGTAGAAAGAAGAAGGGGATAGAATTATGCTGTTACATCCTGGTTGATGTCTGTTAAGCAAGTTTAGCTCCAAGGATTGCTCGGATAAGAGAAGGTAAAAAAATCTTAAACGTAAATCTCTAAATCTTTTCAGAAGCATTTGTATATTTATATATTTGTTTGTGAGAAAAGTGAAAAACGAAACTAATTAAAATAATTAATAAAGATACATAAATAAATGGTTGCAAAAGAAATTAGGAGATAAAAAGTATAAATACATTATTAATTTCTATTTTCTTTATTGGAAATGTAATGGAGGAAAAGAAGCAAAAATGATGCAAGTATATAAAAATGAGAGAAAACTGTTTAAAGGATATTGCGTAAAGCATTCGACTTAAAATTCTAATTGGAAGGTATAAGCTCAGTAAAATTCAATAAGCTACAATTGGTTTAAGAGAATTTAATCTTTTTGGAGCTTATATCTTTAGCAATCAGAAGTGCAACACCGAAGAGAAAAACTTATGTATATTTGTATATATATATATATATATATATATATATATATATATATATATATATATATATATATACATATGTATGGATGTATGTGTGTAAAAGACAAACATCATGATGATAAAGGAGAAAGAAAAACATATTTCAAAAAGTTTGTTACTTGTAAAATATATGCAAACTACATAAGATTAAGAAAAGAGAGTCTGAAGAATATGATGATGATGATGATGATGATGATGATGATGATGATGATGATGATGATGATGATGATGATGATGATGATGATGATGATGATGATGATAACAACAATAATAACAACAATGTCAATAATGCTGACTAATATTTTGATGCTGATGCTAATGATTAAAATGATCTTATTTCTGCTGGTGGAGTTGATAATGATGTTAAAAATGAGAGTCGTAATAAACATACTGTCTGCAACAAAAATGCAACTGATATCAATAACGGTTGCTGGAACTGCTGTGATAGCATTGATATCTATAAAAGAACCATGATAACAACTTGTTATGAGAACAAAAGTTTGAAACTGTTCTGTGTGTAGATGCAATACCGAAAAGTGAATTTGCCAGCATATTTCCAAAAATCTTCCAATTAGCTGCGCTGCTTGTTCTCCAACTTCACATATTAATGCAAAGTTAGAAACACAGTGTGCCGAATAAGGTACCAAGAAGAAACATGTACAGGTTTCCATGACTGTTACATAGGTGGAACCTCTTGGAGTATTAGGGAAAGATTCGGGGATCATTAGAACACTTACGTTGGAAAGACACCAAGCTCCGTTTTCTACCAGCGCGCTGTAGATTGTCATAATGACTCCTTAGATAGATTTAAATTAGTTATATTGTCTATGCATAATGAGACAGGTCATCTTGTCTGTTTGCATATGAGAGTATAAGCCTAAACTCAAGGGCAAGTCTGAGTGGGGTGTCTCCGGAACATCTTACACGATGGGTACTATATTACCTACTCCTCCTTAACCCTTTCTTCAAAGCTTATTTTTAACCCACCCCCTTCTAAACATTTTAAAAATTGTTTATTGAATTTTCTTTTTTAATCCCTTTCTCCCTTTCACCCCGCATCGTTCTATTTGGTCTTTTCCGCTTCCTCTCCCTTTCTTCCCTCTCCTCCTCATGGTTTCTTCTCCCTCCTCGTCTTCTTCCTGTTCCTCATATTCTGTTCTCTGACGACGAAACCGTTCTGCACGCACTCGTCCAGTGCCCGAGCATTGCTGACCTGTGGGTCTATATCGAACAGCTACTGCCACGTGTAGGACGGATCCGGCTATCAGCTGGATCCATCGTGAGAATTGACCCGCCGACCTCCTTTAACCAGGAGGGCAAGGCAATTTTCCTATGCCTAGTGGCTGTAGCGAAAGAGGTGATATGGTGGACCCGTTTGAAAGGGTTAAAGACAGACACTTTCCTCTTTGGCCAAGGCCTCATCAACTTTTTCAAGTTCCACTTGAAAAGGAAGATGAGAGTAGAGAGGGAAGTGCTGTCTCATAGCAAATTCGTTGAAAGATGGGTGACTGTTGGAAAAATGGCCAGTATAAACGGACCAATTCTGAGAATACACCTGTAAAAAAAAAAAAAAAAAGGTAATGTAAAAGGAGAAAGGGCTCTATACCCCTTTCTTATTTTTTCTGACCAGGCTCCCGTGGTTTTATGGGTTTTTCCACGTGTAACCTTTCCTTTTTCGAAGCGCCTCCCCCTTTGGGAGTTCTACTTATTTATTTATCTATTTATTTATCTATTTATTTATTATATCCTTCTCCGTTTTCTTCCTCTGTTTAGACGAACTTTCCTACCTTTTCGGACAAAACCTTTTGTAACCTTCGTCCTGTCTTTGTCCTTATATGTCTTTAATTGATATTAGCCCTTGTGGCCAATAAAACGAATTAATTATTATTATTATTATTATTATTATTACTATTTCCCTTTTTTATCCATCCTGTTTTTCCTTTTATTTAATAATCGTGAAGAACAGAATCTACGCGTTTGGAATTTATTAGCTGTACTATATTTTATTTCTACTTCATTCTTCTACTACTACTACTGCTACTGCTACTACTACTACTACTACTACTACTACTGCTGCTGCTACTGCTACTACTGCTGCTGCTGATAACGATGATGATTTTGGTAACATTTCTACTGCCAGAACGTAACGGCAGACGAAATACCGCTAAGCATTTCGTCCGGCATGCTAACTTTTCTGTCAGCTCGCCACCCTGGTATATCCAATAATCTTTTCTATTCTAAGCACAAGGCCAGAAATTTTGTGGGAGGGTTCCAGTCGATTAGATCGACTCCAGTACGCAATTACTATTTAGTTTATCGGCCCCGAAAGGATGAAAGACAAAGTCAACCTCAGCGGAATGTGAACTCAGAACATTGTTGTTGTTGGCACTCCATCGCTTACGACGTCGAGGGTTCCAGTTGATCCGATCAACGGAACAGCCTGCTCGTGAAATTAACGTGCAAGTGGCTGAGCACTCCACAGACATGGGTACCATTAACGTAGTTCTCGGGGATATTCAGCGTGACACAATGTGTGACAAGGCTGACCCTTTGAATTACAGGCACAACAGAAACAGGAAGTAAGAGTGAGAGAAAGTTGTGGCGAAAGAGTACAGCAGGGTTCGCCACCATCCCCTGCCGGAGCCTCGTAGAGCTTTAGGTGTTTTCGCTCAATAAACACTGACAACGCCCGGTCTGGTAATCGAAACCGCGAGTCCGTTGCCCTAACCCCTGGGCCATTGCGCCTACACTGAACTCAGAACAGAAAGACAGACGAAATACCGATAAGCGTTTCATCCGGCATGCTAACGTTTCTGCCAGCTCGCGCCTTATTATTTAACATTAATTTTGATTACCGGGATATCTTTATTGCGGCTTCAGTTGTTTGTTTTCATGTTGTTGATGGCGTGAGTGGTTGCGGTGATCATGAGGATTAACAGAACGTTAATAAGGATTAACAGAACGTTTTCTACTGTAGGCTAAAATCCTGAAACTTTTAGCCGATTAAGATTATCGATTACATCAACCCCCATTACATCAAACTCCGTATTTATTTCATCGACTCCGAAAAGATTAAAGACAAAGTCGACATCGGTGAAATTTAAAGGTGCAGGAGTGGCTGTGTGGTAAGTCGCTTGCTTACCAACCACATGGTTCCGGGTTCAATCCCACTTCGTGACACCTTGGGCAAGTGTCTTCTACTATAGCCTCGGGCCGACCAAAGCCTTGTGAGTGGATTTGGTAGACGGAAACTGAAAGAATCCGGTCGTATATATGTATATATATATAATAATTATATAGATTTAATCAAAAGATTAAATGCGGTAATTAAAATGTTTGAGGCACCAGAATTTGGTAGGGTAAAAACCAAAAACTGCTATAACCTATTGAATTTTTGTTGGTTTTCTTCAAAAATTGTATATATATATATATATATATATATATATGTATGTATGTGTGTGTGTATGTTTGTGTGTCTGTTTGTCCCCCTAGCATTGTTTGACAACCGATGCTGGTGTGATTATGTACCCCGTCACCTAGCGGTTCGGCAAAAAGAGACCGATAGAATAAGTACTAGGCTTACAAAGAATGAGTCCCGAGGTTGATTTGCTCGACTAAAGGCGGTGCTCCAGCATGGCCGCTGTCAAATGACTGAAACAAGTAAAAGTGTAAAAGACTACACAATAAAAAGACGGAAGAAACACTATTCAGTGCTTTTATCCGGCGCGGTAACGAGTCTGTCATCGCGTCACCATAATGGGTTCTATAAACAATCGTTTTTACTATACGAACAAGACGTGGGATTTGGGGACAGCGGGTTAATCGATTATATCAAACTGCTGACAACTCGCTGCATTAACGATGAGTGTAATACGATGGGGGACAATGATAATGTTGATAATATACTGATAATGTTGACGGTACGCACATAAATATCTGAGCAAACGTTGGCAATCATGTTGACAACCCGGGTTGTGATTTGACAGTAATGTTGATTCAAAATGGTGTTTAAATATAATGATGGATATTAGATGACATTGATGAAGATAACGATAAAGGAGACGAAGATGAGATGAGCGTAAAGATGACAAGACGACGACGACGACGACGACGATGATGATGATGATAACGATGATGGAGATGATGATGATGATGATGACGATGATGATAATGATGATGATGATGATGATGTTGTTGATGATGATGATGACAATGGTGGTGGTGGTGGTGATGATGATGACGATGATGATGATGATGATGATGATTATGATGATGATGATGATGATGATGATTGCGAGGATGATGATGATGATGATGATGATGATGATGATGGAGACGGCGATTATGATGACGATGATGATGATGATAGAGACGGCGATGATGGTGATGATGATGATGATGATGATGGTGGCGGTGGTGGTGGCGGCGGCGGTGGTGGTGATGCTGGTGGTGGTGGTGGAGACGACCTCTGATAATAGGAGATTGATGTTGATGTTCACGTCCGTGATCGTGAGTGGAACCTATACGACCCGAGACTTCGGAGGAGAGACGACGGAGATGATGATGACGATGACGATGACGATGACAAAACGATGATGACTATAATGACGACGACGACGACGACGATGGCAGTAAATGATATTTGTAATGATTAAGGTATGTTGGAGATATCGGTGATATTGCCACGTTGATAACGATAAGGATGCTGGTGTTATTGATGTTGCAAATGATAGCACTAACGATGATGCTGATGTCAATCATATTTATGGTGCTGCTGCTCTTGAGATGTTGACGCAAAGGCGAGATGCTGCTGCTGTTGTTCCTGATGCCGCTGCTGATGTTCTGCATGTTGATGATGATGATGACGACGATGATGATGGAGGAAAAAGGTATAAAAGTAGCACAAGGAAAAGATGCTGATCACGAATATTATTACGGTGATGATGATGATGATGATGATAAGACTGAGGATGCTGGTGACTATTTCAATGATTTACAAGGGATGCGATGACTTGAACTCATCGAAGGTGACGCCGACGATAGTGAGGATAACGGTGATGTCGATTGATGATGATGATGATGATGATGATGATGATGATGATGATGATGATG
>NC_142933.1:12321323-12323823 GCF_046866305.1 Octopus bimaculoides
GTGTATTCTGGGTAGGTGTGTTATATGTGTGTGTGTGTGGAGTCATGGTTATATGTGTGTGTGTGTGATTGTGTGTATATCCAAGTGTGTGCTTGTCGCATATTTCTAACTCTTTAATGTTTAGTATGAAAGTGTGTGTTAGACAGTGTGTGTATACGATTGTGCTTACGCATGTTTAGCTGTGACTATTTACGATTGAGTATGTGTGTGTGTGTGTGTGTGTGTGTGTGTGTGTGTGTGTGTGTGTGTGTGGTAATGCATATAAGTGTGTATCTGGTTATGTTTGTGTGTATGGTATAGGGAATATGTGAGTATCATTGTGTGTTTATGCATGGTTTGTATGATTGCTCTATTGTGTATATGTGTGTATATGGTTCCATGTGTTTGTGCCTGTATGCCTGGTTGTGTGTAACTGTGTATGGTTATGATGATGTGTGTGTGATCGTGAGTGTGGCGATGTGGGTGTGAAGAGCAGAGTATGTGGTAGTGTATAATATGTATATATGTATGTAGGCGTATACATGTGTGTGTTTGAGTATATACATGTATGTGTGGCTGTGTGTGTAGCTGTATGCGTGTGTAGGTGTATAGTTGAGATGTAGACCCTGTGGCAATATGCATAACTGTATAAGAGTGTGTGTACCTGTGCAGGTGTAAATGAGTGTGTGTACGTATGTAGGTCTATGCATATGATTTGAGGCTTGCGTATGTATGTACATGTGCATGTGAGTGCTTATGTGGGTTTACGTGTGAGTGTGTGTGTGTGTGTGTGTGTGTGTGTGTGATTCTCAACTCGCCTCTGTGTGTCTGTGTGTGCTTCCCAGCACGCCTCTGTGTGTGTGTATGTGCGTGTGCGTGTGTGTCAAGTTTTTATGAAGGCGTATTTGTGTGAGACAATGCACGTTGTTTATGTGTGCGTAGGAGTATGCAAATGTGACTTTGCGGTCGTGCCATAGAGCATGCGGCAATAAGAAATGCACGTGGATGTGCGTGTGTGTTCGTGTATAGTACTGTGCTTGCGTTTGGGAGGCTGTGTATACATGAGCTTGTGCATGTTTGTGTATAGGTACGTAAACACGCGTGTATATGCATGTGTGTGTATGAGTGTGTTTGTAAGTTCATATGTTATCACTGAACGTTGACGTATCACATGCAGTGATATCGCATGCGTTTTATACACACGTGCTCACTCATGTACAGGTTTATATAAAGAAGCAGAAACAGAACTATATAACATACTAATTAGTGTTTATGTATATAGATATACGTGGAGGCGCAATGGCCTTGTGGTTTGTGCAGCGGACTCACGGTCATAGGATCTCGGTTTCGATTCCCAGACCGGGCGTTGTGAATGTTTATCGAGCGAAAACACCTAAAGCTGCACGAGCCTCCGGCAGGGAATGGTGGCGAACCCTGCTGTACTCTTTCACCACAACTTTCTGTCACTCTTACTTCCTGCTTCTGTTGTGCCTGTAATTCAAAGGGTCAGCCTTCTCACCCTGTGTCACGCAGAATATCCCCGAGAACTACGTTAAGGGAACACGTGTCTGTGGAGTGCTCAGCCACTTGCACGTTAATTTCACGAGCAGGCTGTTCCGTTGATCGGATCAACTGGAACCTACGTCGTCGTAACGGTCGGAGTGCCAGCAACAATATAGATATACAACGTACATTGTATATTCCATAGATATATTTTGCATGTGTGTATAAAAGGATACAATCAGAAAAATGGCTCCTATACCTATCATTGTGTCTTTTATGCTGAAATATGTCTATAAATGATGGATGGAACAGAAAAGGAATATGGGAAGTGACTAAAGATAGGGGAAAGATGACCCAGTTTAAAACGGTGTCAGATCGTGTGTAGGTTTTGTGGCCGAGCAATAAGGTAATCGAAAGGTTGCGAGTTCAATCTCCATTGAAGGAGGCTGTTAATGAACAGCAGAAGGATACCTAGATGCCATGGCGTAAGTGGGCTCGGCTCTTTTACAGTGTCAGGAAAGAACCGGCCGAAACACGTATTGGACAAAAGTTCTTCATCTGAAGATTTCTTCTACTGCCCGCTCGCCCTCTAGCAATCTCCCACTTACGATAGATACATATGAGTGCATATATATATATATTTATATATATATATATATATATATATATATATATATATATATATATATAAATGCGTGTGTGTGTGTGTGTGTGTGTATGTATATATGTATGTATATGTGTGTGTATGTGTGTGTGTGTGTGTGTGCGCGCGCGTGTGTATATATATATATATATATATATATATATATATATATATCGCCCACCCTCCCTCCTACCACCCATCTCTCCCCTCCCCACCTCCTGCTCCGATTCCTACTTCTTTGTACGTCTCTTCACCTCTCTTCATACTTCTCTCCACTCCCACTTCTCTTCACGCCTACTCTTTCTCTCCTCTCTCTTACTCTCTCGTACTCCCCCCTCTCTCACTCTTACTCTCTACACTCTTACTCTCCTACTC
>NC_142933.1:12331323-12333823 GCF_046866305.1 Octopus bimaculoides
GGGGGGTACCCGTTCGAGATAAACTCTACAGGCACGGATGTACTGTCAAGGTGCGCACACTGTGACGAATACGTTCTGCACGCCCTCGTTCAGCACTGCTGACTTGTGTGGTTATGTCGAACAGCTGTTGTCACATGTGCGACGGATCTGCCCTCCTTGAAAGGGGCAGGCGACGTAGGTTTCCTTTGCCTGTTGCCTGTGGCGAAAGAGGTTGTTTGGTGGTCAAGGCTAAACCGCAAGAAGACAGATACGTTCCTCTTTGGTAGAGCTCCCATTGACTTCATCAAGTTTCACTTGAAAAGGAAATTGAGAATAGAGAGGGAGGTGCTGTCCTCGACTGTGTTTATTGAAAGGTGGGTGAAAGTTGCGAAAATGGCAGAAGTGGATGGTACCGCTCTAAGTGTAGACCTGTGAGTCGAAGAGAAGAAACTGGAGATGGTCCTTGCTGCAAGGGTTTCAGAGAAATCTCGGACAGTAGAGTTCCTCGATTATCCCTAGAGGACTTCCAGTATCAGGAGGGCCACAACTCTATCATCATCCCCGCCACAGTTTTTTAGACCTTTGTATGCTATCCATATGTCCCTTCTCTTTTCATTGTATACTGTGTATAGTTTCTTTCTTTTTTATCATTTTATTATATTTATACCCCAACACTTTATGTCAGTTTTTGTATTGTTCCCCTTAACTTTCACCCTTGTGACAAATAAGTGAAATCATTATCCTTCTTCTTCTTCTTCTTCTTCTTCTTCTTCTTCTTCTTCTTCTTCTTCTTCTTCTTCTTCTTCTTCTTCTTTTTATCGTTGTTGTTGTTGTTATTATTATTATTATTGTTGTTGTTGTTGTTGTTATTATCATCATTATTTCCTTTTTATCACAGATTCTGTTTGGAGCTCCTGGAGTCTTGCATGCGTTGCGACCTTACTACCTGAAGCCTACGGTACCACGCTATTTGTCCTTTTCAGCTATCTAATACTTTCCTGACTATTCTGGCCGTATAACATTTCTCCTGGGCACTCTATTCCAATTTCCTTTATATTCCACTTGATTCATTCTAATACTATCCCCAAGGACCCAACAATAATTGGCATTGTCTTCACTTTCTTCATTTTCCAGAGCCGGGCTATTTCTTACACAAGTGGTTTGTATCTATTTATCTTTTAGCCTTTCTTCTTGACTATTCGTGGGTCAAAAGGGCTCGCAACATCAACTATATAGCATATGTGGTGCACCTTGTCCACCACCACTAGGTCCGGTCTGTTATACTCTAGCACCTGATCTGTTCGGATTGGAAATACCAGACGATTCTGCTAGTCTCTGACTCCGCCACTCTCTGTGGTTTGTGCTCATACCACGTCTTACCTCTCTCTATGCAATGTTGCACTTTCGATACCTGATCGTGTCGCCACAACTTGTAGTGGTTTGGGGCAAGTCTAGGGCATTCGTTCAAGATATGGACAATGGTTTCATCCACTCTGTTACAGATGCAGGACAATGTAATAATAATAATAATAATAATAATAATAATAATAATAATAATAATAATAATAATAATAATAATTATTATTATTATTATTATTATTATTATTATTATTATTATTATTATTATTATTATTAGTAGTAGTAGTAGTATTGTAGCTAGGTACTAGAATTGCTACTGAGCCGGACAAAGTGCCAAGCGACATTTTTCCGGACTATACATTGTGAATTCAAATTCCGTCGGCATGTGCTTTGCCCTTCATCCTTTCGGTGTCGATAAAATAAGAATCAATCGAACCCTGAGGTCGATGTAATCGACTGGCCCCTCCTCTTAATCCCACACATTTCAGGCCTTGTGCCTACAGTAGAAACAATTATTATTATTAAGCAATGAGCCAACAGAGTCGGTAGCACTCCGGACAAGATGCTTAGTGGCATTTCGTATGTATTGAAGTTCTGAGTTTATATTCCGAGATAGATTTAGCCTTCCACTTTTCCGTTTCGACAAAATAGGTACCAGCGAAGTTCAGGGGGTCGATCTATTCGACTAGCCCAAAATTTCTGGCCTTGTGCTAAAATCAGACAGGCTAATTATTACATTTAAAAGCAGTATTTTCCTTCAAAATGGTTGCTCAAACGCCTCTCCACACATCCGTTGCCCTTTGTGTCTCTATATACCTCCAAGCAAAATGACGCAGCCATTGTACATTTTTCTGACTATGTCGAATACAATTTAATTTATTCCATCTTCTACAATTCGTCGTTATCGCCATCTTGATTTCAATCTGTCATGCCTAGATTTCTCTTCCTTTCGCCTAGTTTTCTCTCTCTCTTTATCACTCTTCTTCTCTTTCATTCTCTCTCCCATCTGCATCTCATCGTACACATTCTCAATCCTGTTGGCCTCATCATATAAAATATCGAGATTAAGATCTCTCTAGTTCCTATCTCCCCATCATGCTCTCTCTTTAAAATACGCACACGTACACATGCACACAAATGCTCACACACATCTACATATCTA
>NC_142933.1:12336323-12338823 GCF_046866305.1 Octopus bimaculoides
ATAACCAACCCAGTGGCGATGTCTCGGTACAAAGGGACATAACTGTTCACTCAATTCCCTACTCGACTCATTTCACCAACTTTTCATAGCAAACCGGATGTATCCATTCACCGGATGTATCCAATGGAGTGCAGTCGCCATATTTCATTCCTTATCGGTTACCTCTGATCAGCGTAGGTTTATATAATCGCATTGTTCCCTAACAATCCGTTGTACCCCTAGCGCGAAAGCGACTGGTATGATCGGCTGTAATGAATATTTAGTTCTCTACACTTCGGATTATATACATATATATAATATATATATGTGTGTGTGTGTGTGTGTGTGTGTGTGTGTGTGTGTGTGTGTGTGTGTGTGTGTGTATGTATACACACACATACACACAACGGGCTTCATGCACTTTCCGTCCACAAAATCCAGTCACAGAGCCTCGGACGGCTTAGTGCTGTAGTAGATGCAGGGTCAAATTCCTCCGCGGTGGGAGTGAATGCAAGACAACATGGTTGGGAAGTTAGCTTCTTAATAACGCAACCAATTGTAGATATACAGTGCTGTTGCTTCTATTTATTCATAAAGAATGTGTACTAAACCAGAAAAAGTGTTGCCAAACATTTTGCTCTGTAAGACGTCATCACTGTGATCTGAGGGAGATTTGATCGCAACTATTAGAGATTAAGCGACAATGTAGTGGCTCTCTCGTTGGCTCGCTTCTTTGGGATTACATTTGTAACAGCTTTAAATGTGAGGTTATTGAATAATAGAAAAACACTGTGTTGATGAATGTATGCATACATTCATAACTAATCGCGAAAATATGAATGCAAATGTACATACATTTGTGCTTCTGTATTTCTTAAAAGTGTGGTTGGAAGAAAGATATGAGCACTGATTAGCAAGTCGACCATTAATTAACCAACGTGATTCATTTTAAAGACAACAAACACGCGATTTTAGAAAGATTTGGTTGCTATTTCTATCAGAGAGACCAATCAACGAGAAAGAGGCCTCTTCCTTGATTCACTCTAAAGTTAAAGATTGACATTGGTTTACTGTTTTAGTAATCAATGTTGGCGATAAAAGAATAATCATTAACGGCCACAAAGCATTTGTAACATTTCAAAGCGACCGTCTAAAAATCAATCCTCTTCAGATGCAGAAAATATACTTCAACCCAAATTAATTCATGGTCCTTGACTTACTTTACGCCTGAAATCATTTAAGCCAGTTCGAGTATGAACAGCAGTTAGTTACCATATCCTTTCAGTGACCTTTCAAACTCGTGATATTGACTCAGTAAATGCCCAGTCCTCTACAAGTTACTGTCTGCAGGAAAACGTGTGGAAGGGAAGGAAACCCTGATTCTGATCCAAATAAATACAACAGAATGAAGTCTGAATAAAACGCAAAAACATCAAAGAACAGAGTGATGAAGTTTGCTGTTGCTGATACAAATCTCTCTAAATTCGCATGCAGTGGTTTTAAAAGTGGACTACGTTGGATAATATGAACTTGTGCTCACTAAACGTAGAAAAAAAGGCTGAATGGCCACGATTGGAATGCTTTTGATCATATTCCTGGTCGATGGGTGTTTATCTGAATCTATAACGTCGGCAATTAAGTTTTCAAAAATGGCAAGACTTTTGAAAAGGAAATATCGGATTGTCAGATGATTTTTTTGTTTTCTACTTAGCACTCCACCATCAGGTGTCTGATAAGAAGGCATGTTTATTCAGATTTCAAAAACGATTACCAAAAGTTACAGAGGAAGAACAGAGCTACAAAAATCCTATAAAACGCAACGATAAAAATATTTTTCGTGTAATTCAAATGACATTGAAAATGATTAAAATAAATGAGTAAAAATAAAAAAAGAAAAAAAAAAAGGCATAAACGAACGAATTTATCTGACAGCCAGATATAATTCCATTTAATCAATTCACACACCCCGACGAATAGGAAATTTTTGAAGGGTGGAGTTGGGGGTGATATCTGAGGTCAACCTCAGTACAATATGAACTAAGAACGTTCACAGACATCCTTAAATACTTCCATACAGAACAGCTTTGAAACAGTGGAATAATGGTGATTAATATGGTGAAGTAGCTGCTTAATATGTTTTTATTCGACAAAATCAGAATGAAATCATTATTGGTTTAATGTCACAAATTGACTCTGGAATGAAGATGACATTGTATAGCGATCATTTGTTTATCCAGAACATTATCTATTTCATGTGGCATTACTTAGCACAAATGTCAATAGTCTTAATGGTACCCAACCCAGCCAAATGTTATCATTTCCGTAACCCGAACTCTACATAACTACTAACCGTGTGATTCTACTTTGTGGTTATATAAAGTAATATCATCAGGAGACCACAGAAAATATGGTATCTGTATAAAGTTAAACGAAACGATGACACCCTCATTTGTCTTGTTACTATAATGTGAATAATTCAGATGGCAGCAATAGGCAATGATACATTTCGATTACGAACGGA
>NC_142933.1:12341323-12368823 GCF_046866305.1 Octopus bimaculoides
TAGCAAAAGGGGATGATTGCTACCTAACTCAGATACCAGGAAACCCTAAAATCGCAGAAATTCAAAAGATAGTGCTCATGGGAACTGCCCATTTCCTACGCAAAATACTTTCTATGTAATCTCAAGTTTTAAAACAAACACATAATTTTCTTATGGTTTCTTAAACATTCTTTAGAAAAACACGATGTACAAAACCAAATATATGGTAACCTAGGCATAACACCAACATGAACTTCTAACTTGTCTCTTGAGGTCTCTGGGTGAGACTTGGAGACAACTTGTACAAATGCAAAGTAACAGTCAAATATAAAATAATTATAATTCTTTATGTTCTCTCCTTGTTTTTTTCTGTTCCTTTCTGTGAAAGAGCGTAGGCTCGAATCTTAAAGACTTTTTCACTTCCCGAGCGTTAAATTAATACATCTGTTTGTTGTCTACACCACCTGTCTTCGTCTTTTGTTTCTTTGCGAATTCTCCTCCTATATATATATATATATATATATATATATATATATATATATTTATATATATATACATTTGAGGACCGGTTTTGGTTTGATCTCCCGTTATCTAACAATTCGGCCATACATCGACAGACGAACGTCCTGGGTTCGATTCATTTGACTATACTCTATATGGTGGTGCCACAGCATGGCTGCAGTTCGGTGATTGATGCAAATTCTTAGAACAACTGACGTTTGATTCCTTGGGAAGAGGGACCTTTGATAAAGCTTTACATACTAGCTATTCTTATTGGTACCATTGATAAATAGAGTGAGGCTGGTGCTAATGCCAAAAAACTCAATATTTCGAAGCTATTGGAGGCTTAAGATCACGAACCTGTTTTTACAATTGAAACCATTCTACATATTTTACAAATATAATGTTCTAGTAGAATCATGGAATTTACACTTATTCATTTCCCATGCCCATAAAATCTGTTCTTCTAACAGAAGAAATCAATAAATGTGAACCGAAACAGCGAGCATTTTGCTTTTTTGCGACATTTTTCGATTTTTATTTTATTCATTTTTCGTGATTATGGACTTCGGCAAAAGACTGTTGATGTATTATACTAGTTTCGCTGAATAAATTAGATCTTACTTTTGAATATATTAGATTTGTGTTTGTTGAATGCAAATATTTATTTGCCATAAATATAAAATTGATGTTATGATTGCAAAAATATATAAAGAGATAACTTGTGTGTTTAAGTAATACCTCGATATTTGCTTGCGGAATTTTAATTTATTTCCTAGAATGTGTTAAAATAAGAGTGTCACATTGTGATCTAATGATAAGTTCTCTGACCTTTTGGTAAACACTCTGCTCTTGGTAAAATTACGTACAATGTCAATGAACGTATATCATATTCATTTTGTGCAACAAAAGCAATGTTAGTTTTAAATAGCAATCTGTGTATCACACATAAAGCAGATACATCACTGAAATATTATTAACTTTGGTGTTCATCTCGGAATAACATCTCTTATAGACGTATGCTATCTCGGGACAAATACCACAGTTAAGCTTTCCATGATGTACGAGCTTTATGTATGATACACCAATTGCTGTATATCGTATATTTCACAGGATCATACTGGCCGTATTAGAAGCATCCACCATTATGCTATGCTAGACGAAACGTCATTCCTTTAATATTGTTCGGAAATAGAAAAATAGATGTCCATAGGTTTATGTTGAGGAATCATTTCGTTTTTAACTTGGTACGGTGCAGTTTGAAGGTAGTCCGGAACGTAATCTATTTAAAACGCAGTAGATCTCAAGTAACTGTTTCGATTCTGAGACACTTTTAAATAGAGTATAATGACATATTGTTATGCACACATGCTCATGTACATTCGGACATGGAAAGACAATACGCTGCACGATTTGCTCCAAGTGAAGAAATTCGCAATGAAACCAGGAAACCGGCCTTTATGAGCCAGGTATGGCTGGAGAAGGAATAAACAACAACGACAAAGTCGGTCTATATTGTAAAACATAGAAGGGGACAACAAAGGACAGACAGGGATTAAGTCGATTACATCGACCCCAGTGCGTAACTGGTGCTTATTTGATCGACCCCGAAAAGGATGAAAGGCAAAGTCAACCTCAGCGGGTTTTGAACTCAGAACGTAGCGGCAGAGGAAATACCGTTAAGCATTTTGTCAGGTGTGTTCACGACTCTGCCAGTTCTCCGAGGGCGGCAAACTGACAGAGTCGTGAACACACCTGACAAAATGCTTAACGGCATTTTTTCTGTCTTTACGTTCCGAGTTCAAATTCCGCTGAGATCGATTTTTGCCTTCCATCTTTTTTGGGGTCAATAAATGAAGTAATAGTCATGCATTCTGGTCAATGTAATCGACAGGCCATTTCCCCGTAAAATTCAGGCCTCGTCCCATAGGAGAAAGGAATATTTTAAATACGCGTATTACCGAAAGAGAAATAAATCAGTGTGTCTTGTGCCGTGTTCATTTGCTTTCATTTAGAACGCAATTCCATCCTTTTGTCATCCATTTGCACAATGAAGTCAATGATTGCGTATATTATGTTCTGTTTTGTGACTGTTATATCATATATATACACGCTTATCACCGTGTATCTCCTGATCTACCAGACGCATGAATAAACGTTTACTGTTGTGAATACCTTGTCATGCTTTAATAGTATAATATAGTTTATCGAAGACAATCCAATGAGAACATCATGGATTCATACAATTAAGTGTGAGATGATAAAGTTTGAAATGGTGTTTGTTACAGACAAGTAAAACAGTTTCTTAGTTTCTGTCAACGAAAATTTTATTATTCATTTTTATTCCAGAGACAGATTTAAAAACAATTTACATGGTTGCTTATAAATGTTACGCGTATACATGGCCTTTTTTAAATAGATACCTGGGAATTTTTAGTTGTTCGTATTTGTAGTTTCCTTTCTATATTTGCTTTTAGAAATTTCTGTATTCAAATAATCTGTAAGATACTATGTATCTTACTATTTCTTTTTATTTCTTGATCTCTTTCTCGTCTTCTGGCCTATATGCGCCTCCCTTCAAATAATTCTCTATCTAACTATCGATCTATCTGTCCGTCCATTTCTCTATCTAGCTGTCTATTTGTGTACCTGTCAATCAATGTACACAACTTTGATAAAAGCAATGAATAAGCTAATAAAAGTAATAATGAGCTCTGAAATTAAAAACGCAGATGTACGCTACGAAATACATTTGACGAGAAAATAAAATACATTAGGCGAAAACAGTTTTACAAAGTATGAATAGTGCAGTACTTCCAAATCTCTCAGAGAGATTTATGCAGTAGTGATACGATGAAGTAGTTGTGTGCTGTCAACTTAATGTGACAGTCACCTGAAGGGAATAATACTACTGTTGGTTAGATCTAGAGAGCTGCACCCCTTCCTGTCGGCCTTGAGACATTTCCTGTGTCCTTATGTTTACAAGGTGCTTGTCTCCCCCTTGTAAACATAAGGACACAGGAAATGTGTTAAGGCCGACATGAAACGGTGCAGCTTCCTAGGTCTAACCAACAGTAGTATTATTCCCTTCAAGGGACTGTCACATTAAGGGGACTGTCACTCCTTCGTGGTAGCAATGAAGTCAAGCAAGCTTTAGAACACAATATATCTGTCGGAGTCGATTATATAAGTACCAGTTATTCACTGGGTTCGATGTAATTTGTCTGTCCTTGTTTGTGCCCTTTATGCTTAGCCGCCTGTGTGCAATAAGGACATGAATATATCTGTGTCAAACCATGCAATGTCGTCCTTTTTAGACTCGAAATTGACGAAGCGTCATAAGCTGCAATGTGCTCTGAAAATATTTTCTGCATTTTGAATGGGATTCAGATCTGCATAACTTCACTATTTACCCGATACACTAACATTAATAGCTTTAACCCGTCGTTTTCTTTCTGGCAACTTAGAATATAGTGCGGTTATCGCTGATCATATAAATAGGCATCTTCTTCTAAATATCAAAGTAGGTTTTACAGTTCATAGTTTGTTCTAAATTATAGACTTATCGAAATGCCAACTCTCCAGGTATGTATATGGCCTCTATATCGTAATGGATTGCCAGTGTTCGGCTTTCGTCACAATGTACATCGCAGTGCACTTTGAGTTTAATGGGAGATGGACGAAAGTAGATTTTAAAAGAAATTTGCGTGTTCCGCCACTATTCATAATTTCAAGGTATTCTTTCTTACTCCAATTTTTTCGTACTCGTTAAGTTGCAATTAATCCAGTTCTCTTTTATGGAAAGCTGTTCTGGTTTGGTAAACGTCTTGTAACGAATTTAGACATAACACATTTCTAAATCTCTCAGAGAGATTTATGCAGTAGTGATACGATGAAGTAGTTGTATACTGTCAACTTAATGTGACAGTCCCTTGAAGGGAATAATACTACTGTTGGTTAGACCTAAAAGCTGCACCGGTTCCTATCAGCCTTGACACATTTCCTGTGTCCTTATGTTTACAAGGTGCTTGTCTCCTCCCTGTAAACATAAAGACACAGGAAATGTGTCAAGACCGACAGGAAGCGGTGCATCTTCCTAGGTTTAACCAACAATAGTATTATTCCCTTCAGGGGACTGTCACATTAAGGTGACAGCATACAACTACTTCGTCTTGTAACGAGTTTGAAAAGTTTTAACTACATCTGGCGTCATTTTGTGTTAGTGATGCTTGTATAACATGGCTAGAATATTATTAGTGAATTGGTATTCAATCGAAACAGTATTTAACGTACCACGAATTGGTACTTTTTATCTCACCCCCATTAAAAAATTGGGTTATCTCCCCTTACTAAAAATTTCTTTAACTCTTTTACTCATTTACTTCTTTCAGTCATTTGACTGTGGCCATGCTGGAGCACCGCCTTTAGTCGAGCAAATCGACCCGAGGACTTATTCTTTGTAAGCCTAGTACTTATTCTATCGGTCTTTTTGCCGAACCGCTGAGTTATGGAGACGTAAACACACCAGCATCGGTTGTCAAGCGATGTTGGGGGCATAACACAGACACAACCAAACATATACGCACACATACATACACATAGTTATACATATATACGACGGGCGTCTTTCAGTTTCCATCTACTAAATCCACTCGGAAGGCTTTGGTCGGCCCGAGGCTATAGTAGAAGACACTTACCCAAGATGCCACACAGTGAGATTGAACCCGGAACCATGTGGTTCGTATGCAAGCTACTTACCACACAGGTCATTCTTTGTGTTCTTTGTCTTGTTTTCCATTTGTGCCTTTCGTTGTTCCCCAAAATAGTTCATATTCCATGTACTCGTAATTCGTAGGTTTTGTTTCGTGATGTCCTGTGCTCACATATGCATACGTATATACGTATAGATGTAAGTATGTACACATACGTATGTATATATGTATATATATATTATTTTTATTATATATATGTATGATTTATGTTATATATATATGTGTGTGTGTGTGTGTATTATTTATGTTAGATATATATATATATTATTTGCTTACATTCCTACGAAAGAGTATTTCTATCAATGTATATATTTTTCTATCACCATTACCAACATACTTTTCACGTCGACCTCTCAATCTCACTCACGTTCTCGTCCTCTTCCTATTTGCTTTCCTCGACTTTCTCCTCCTCTCTCTCTTTCCCCCTCTCTCTCTTTACCCTCTCTCTCTCTCTTTCCCTCCTTAATTATATTTGGGAGAGAACTTAATGAACAGTAAGCAGAATTTTAATGCGAGAAAATGCTAAAAACAAAACAAAAAAAAAACGAAGCAAAACAAACAATATGCATCGATTTGTAAAGAATGCTTGAGAAGCAGTATTAGTAAGAACGAAAGAGGGAGAGGGAAAGAGAGAGTAAATGAGAGAGTGAGACAGAAGGAGTGAGTGTATATGTGTTTGTGTATGTGGTGGTAATAACAGAGACAGAAAGGGAGACAAGGGAAAGAGAAGCGAAAGGGGATAAAAAAAATGGAAGGCTTGTACGAATTGCAGTAGATGAGGTGTAATTTACTAATTTAAATCATTAATTGGAAGGATAGTGAACAATTCCGAGTTTATTTGTCAATTTAAGTGATACATTTTCTGGAATATTGTCACGTTCAATAAAACATTTACATTCCTGACTTGCTGGTTATCAAACGAATATCTGACGATAAAAGAGATAAAACGGTAACTATAAGGATAGATAGACAGAGTGTGTGTGTGTGTGTGTATGGAGGGGGTTGTAGAGTCGCAGAAATTTAGAGAGTGAGAGACGGGTGGGGAAATAGAGAAATAGTGCTTAATGAAAATCAAGATAACAACAACAGAATTAATAATACTAATAATGGTATCGATTGGAAAAGTGATAAACGAGAAATCAATGATAGAGGAATAGGTAGCTTCAAATGAAATATATGGAGAAGTGAATACATTCATTTAATACAAGTTTATGTGTGTGTATGTGCGTGAGTACGTTCTTGTGTATGTACGGGTGTAGGCGTGTTGGCATATACATAGATATATACATACAAACGCGCACGTGTCTCTTTTTATTGTTTGGCCTGTCCTAATTGTTGTTTCTCTTGTCTGCCTTTGTATCGTCTATGTGTCCGAATGTTTTATTGTACTCTATTGCGTTTTTGTTCCAGTTATATATATATATATATATATATATATATATATATATATACATATATATATATATATATATATATATATATTAACTAAAGACTTGTTTTGTTTATGCTTTCCCCTCCGGTTTTTTGTTCTATGTGTGCCATAAATATCGCCATCCATTTAGAGAAAAATTTGTAGTTTAGAATTAGTAGTTCTTTGACTGCTATTTCTAAATTTTCAGTATGTTTGAGAAGCAACTCAATGCTAATCCCTGTATATTTATGATGATAAATGGTTTTACCGATAAAGGTTTTTTCATACTGAACTACTTGGCAAAATTGTTAATTATTAATTCTATTATTAATGACGATTCCCTGCCCTTATTCTTGTATATTTTATATTTGATACCTCTAAGTTAGGTGGCTAAACCGTAATCCCTTCACACGGGACTTTTTTCATACGGGACTATTTGTGACGCACATGGAATAGATTTCTTTGAGATGGGATGCCTGAACTCACTAACCGATGAATTCGTAAGTGCCTTTCTTATCGTTGATTTTTGGTGTCGCATGGCCAAAAATTACCGTGAATTTTTTTAGAGACACTTTCAAATTTATCAGAATATCGGACTGAGGATTGGAATAGGGATTTTTCATTCTCTTAACCATGAAACGATCGTATCCGATTAACTAAAGACTTGTTTTGTTTATGCTTTCCCCTCCGGTTTTTTGTTCTATGTGTGCCATAAATATCGCCATCCATTTAGAGAAAAATTTGTAGTTTAGAATCAGTTAGTTCTTTGACTGCTATTTCTAAATTTTCAGTATGTTGGAGAAGCAACTCAATGCTAATCCCTGTATATTTATGATGATAAATGTTTTTACCGATAAAGGTTTTTTCATACTGAACTACTTGGCAAAATTGTTAATTATTAATTCTATTATTAATTGACGATTCCCTGCCCTTATTCTTGTATATTTTATATTTGATACCTCTAAGTTAGGTGGCTAAACCGTAATCCCTTCACACGGGACTTTTTTCATACGGGACTATTTATGACGCACATGGAATTGATTTCTTTGAGAAGGGATGCCTGAACTCACTAACCGATGAATTCGTAAGTGCCTTTCTTATCGTTGATTTTTGGTGTCGCATGGCCAAAAATTACCGTGAATTTTTTTAGAGACACTTTCAAATTTATCAGAATATCGGACTGAGGATTGGAATAGGGATTTTTCATTATGATGATAAATGTTTTTACCGATAAAGGTTTTTTCATACTGAACTACTTGGCAAAATTGTTAATTATTAATTCTATTATTAATTGACGATTCCCTGCCCTTATTCTTGTATATTTTATATTTGATACCTCTAAGTTAGGTGGCTAAACCGTAATCCCTTCACACGGGACTTTTTTCATACGGGACTATTTATGACGCACATGGAATTGATTTCTTTGAGATGGGATGCCTGAACTCACTAACCGATGAATTCGTAAGTGCCTTTCTTATCGTTGATTTTTGGTGTCGCATGGCCAAAAATTACCGTGAATTTTTTTAGAGACACTTTCAAATTTATCAGAATATCGGACTGAGGATTGGAATAGGGATTTTTCATTCTCTTAACCATGAAACGATCGTATCCGATTAACTAAAGACTTGTTTTGTTTATGCTTTCCCCTCCGGTTTTTTGTTCTATGTGTGCCATAAATATCGCCATCCATTTAGAGAAAAATTTGTAGTTTAGAATCAGTTAGTTCTTTGACTGCTATTTCTAAATTTTCAGTATGTTGGAGAAGCAACTCAATGCTAATCCCTGTATATTTATGATGATAAATGTTTTTACCGATAAAGGTTTTTTCATACTGAACTACTTGGCAAAATTGTTAATTATTAATTCTATTATTAATTGACGATTCTCTGCCCTTATTCTTGTATATTTTATATTTGATACCTCTAAGTTAGGTGGCTAAACCGTAATCCCTTCACACGGGACTTTTTTCATACGGGACTATTTCTGACGCACATGGAATAGATTTCTTTGAGATGGGATGCCTGAACTCACTAACCGATGAATTCGTAAGTGCCTTTCTTATCGTTGATTTTTGGTGTCGCATGGCCAAAAATTACCGTGAATTTTTTTAGAGACACTTTCAAATTTATCAGAATATCGGACTGAGGATTGGAATAGGGATTTTTCATTCTCTTAACCATGAAACGATCGTATCCGATTAACTAAAGACTTGTTTTGTTTATGCTTTCTCCTCCGGTTGTTTGTTCTATGTGTGCCATAAATATCGCCATCCATTTAGAGAAAAATTTGTAGTTTAGAATCAGTTAGTTCTTTGACTGCTATTTCTAAATGTTCATTATGCTGGAAAAGCAACTCAATGCTAATCCCTGTATATTTATGATGATAAATGGTATTACTGATAAAGGTTTTTTCATACTGAACTACTTGGCAAAATTGTTAATTATTAATTCTATTATTAATTGACGATTCCCTGCCCTTATTCTTGTATATACATATACATATGTATATATATATATTCTTTTATTCGTTTCAGTCATTTGACTGCGGCCATGCTGGAGCACTGCCTGTAGTGGAGCAAATCAACCCCAGGACTTATCCTTTGTAAGCCTGGTACTTATTCTATCGGCCCTTTTGCCGAACCGCTAATTTACGGGGACGTAAACACACCAGCATCGGTTGTCGGGCGACGTTGGGGAGAGGAGGCAAAATAGACACAAACACACACAAGTACACACACAAGCACACATACACGCATATGTAAATATATACTACGGGCTTCTTTCAGTTTCCGTCTACCAAATCTACTCACAAGACTTTGGTCGGCCCGAGGCTATAGTAGAAAACATTCGCCCAAGGTGCCACGCAATGGGACTAAACCCAGAACTATGTGGCTGGAAAGCAAGCTACTTACCACACAGCCACTCCTGCGCCTACACCTAATTCGATCTGATTACTAAGGAGTTTAATTATTCATTTAAATTCAATTTGGAAGTATTAGCCTTTTAACGTTTCGGAGCTAGCTACTTCCTCACAATGGAGCAATGACTGAATGTTCCTTTTTGTTCATTTTTGTTCTATAGTCATATGTGAGGAAATGTATTAAACAGAAATAAATTATTAGACATTGCAGAACTAAACATATTTTAAATAGTATCCGTTCATTTTGAATACAAATTCCAGATTTTGCTTGCTTTTATCAGTTGTGTTTGCTCCTAATGCAGCAAACACACACGGAAATATACACACCTGCATACACACACATACATACAGACACACATACATACAGACACACATACATACATACATACATACATACATAGATATATACATAGATATATACATACATACACATACATACAATACAAAGCTGAAGATCAGTGAAAAAGAGAACATCTAAGCTGAACTATTGAGAAATCTGCAGTTACTCTATCCAGATTACAAGTTCAAGTTTATACCTGTCATTATTGAGGCCGTGGGATATATAACACACTACCTTAATACCAATCTTGAGGAATTAGGCTTCCCAAGACCAGAAAGGAGAAAGCTAATTCGAAGATTACAGATCCAATCCATCACTGGAACTGTAAAAATCTGTAAAACTTTCCAGAAGTTTATCATTTAAATATATATGGGCATGTCTAGATATGTAAATATATGTATGAGAATACGTTGCATAAAACATACAAATCTGCACATTCATACATACATGCATGCATACATACATACATACATACACACATGCATACATACATACATACCCTGTTGTTGATGTTGAAATTCCAATGAAGGAGCCTTGGATCTTGGTTAGAAAGCAATTCTTTCTCTATTGGCAAGAAATCTTGAAATGAAACTGAATAATGGCATACATGCATCCATACATGAAATCAGCCAGTAGTCCTTTACTCATAAAAAGGAAGCTCATTGAGGAAGAGAGCGATTATACAGCTATATATCAGCAAACGCATATCTGTGTGTTTGTGGTGCCTGTGCGTGTGTGAGCGTATATATACATCTACACACAAACACACAGTAAAGACTTTTACGAATTGCCTTGGGTGTGTGGCGGATATATATTTGATTATTATAAAGCATTATTTATTTACTCTGTTATGACTGCTTAAGTTTATTTACGTAGGTCGTAGAGTTGCTATTCTAATAAAAAAAGACAAAGCATATTCTGCTCAGTCAGAAACGTGTTTGTGTGTGTGTGTGTATGTTGTGTGTGTGTGTGTGTGTGTGTGTGTGTGTGTGTGTGTGTGTGTGTGTGTGTTGTGTGCTTGTGTGTATATAGATATCGAAAATGCCAATGGCAGGAAGTAGGTTGTTTTTTTATTACATTTATGTTATCGATTTTTCGTTATATATATATATATATATATATATATATATATATATATATACATATACAAACACAAAGCCATACGTTCATACTACACAATTATATATATATATATATATATATATATATATATATATCATATTCCGATTAAGACCTTTTCAGAGATTTATCAGATAATAACGAACAAAATTAATTATAAAGAAATCAGCGATAGTCTCTTAGAAGTTTTGTGAATATGTCTTTTCCACAAACTTTTGTCTTTCTCATTCTCTCAAATGAGCATCGTTGAGATAAATTATTCAAAATGCTTGCAGAGATTGTTTTTGGAAATGAATTTGTGCTTACCATTATAGGAGAAATTCGCCAATGTCTCGAGTACGAGTTATGAGATGACGGCAAGATATTTTTACGTGATTTTCTATTTCTCGTTCACTTTTCCTGACCACGTGAAAATGTCTATTGGAAATAGCAGCCTGAATAAATGTCTACTGCTTGAAGTTCTTCTATTTAAGAATATATAAAATGTATTTTTATAATGTCTATAAAATATATTTTGCATATTGAGACCACTACACACACGCACACGCACATATATGTATGAATATATGTAGAAATAGGGGGCGCGCATGTCTTAACGCATGTCAGTAAAAATATATCCAATGTGGATGTCTCGAAGATTGAGATCAAAGTTGGAGTACCGAGTTCGAATCCCGAAGAGGTTGGTATGGTGTAAAGCTAATAAGCATCAAAAAAGAACAGCGGAGGGAGAACAAATTAGAGATATGTTAGTAGTTTAAGGGTGCTTAAGAGAAGGAACGTCTCTTAACTTTTCATAGGCTAATCTTTCAAGATAAGAAAAATGAGAACCATAAAAGGTATAGAAAACAGAAAAAAAAATAATAAAGTTAGTAAAAAAAAAAAGAAATGAAAATTATGCCTCTTTTGTGGGGTGGTTTTTAAAATAAATTCCCTATTTCTCTTTCACATTCTCATTATGTGTCTCTTTTCTTTCGCTTGATGAAGGACGAATGTCCGAAATGTTGAGTCTCTCTCACTGACCAATGAAGCGTTAACCTAATCAAATACATATTTTCAAACTCTTTGGATGTGTCTGTGTGCATATATAGTTCCATATTTGTCTCTCTGAGAAAGAGAGAGAGAGAGAGAGAAAGAGAGACAGAGAGAGAGACAGACAGACAGACAGACAGACACACAGACAGAGACAGAGAGATGGTGTGATGCAGGAAGCACTTGGTATATAATTACATAGATAAAGAGAATGAAGACGGGCCATTTGACACAGACATGCATAACGATAGAGAGAGAATCAGGTAAAGTGAGAAATAAATATAATGTGAGGAAGGGGCATGGAAATTTAAGTAATTATAAGGTCTCCCTGCGATGACATATTGAAAATGAATATAAAATAATGATTTAAGGGGGAAGGAGAAGGGGAAAAGTGTGAGGAAGGACTTATGCTTCATATACTTCAATACAGAATCGTAGAGAAAAGACATTGCTACGTGATTAAAGAGTTCGCCTTGGAATTATGTAATTTTATGTTTAGTTCCACGTCACGGCACTCAGCGCAAGTGTCTTCTACAATAGCCTCGGGTAGAGCAGTGCTGACAATCTGTGTTAGTTTGTTTCCGGTCCCGTAACTTAGCGATTCAGAAAAGAAATTGATTGAATAAGTATCAGACTAATAAATACGGGCGTCAATTGGTTCTACACTTTGGCGCCCCAGCACTGCCGTTGTCCAGTGACTGAAACAAGTAAAAAAGAAAAAAAATGAATGAAAGAAAGGAAGATGATTCACGTGAAGAAGAGAGATAAAGACGTTTATTTGGGGGGGGGGGGAGAAAGCGGGAGAGAAAGGCTGTATGGTAAGTAGCTTGCTTACGAATCATATGGTTCCGGGTTCAGTCCGACTGCGTGGCACCTTGGGCAAGTGTCTTCTACTATAACCTCGGGCCGACCAAAGTCTCGTGAGTGGATTTGGTAGACGGAAACACTGAAAGAAGACCGTTATATATATGTATTTGTATATATATATATATATATATATATATATATATATATATATATGTATTTGTGTGTGTATATGTTTGTGCGTCTGTATTTGTCCCCACCCCCCAACATCGCTTGACAACCGATGCTGGTGTGTTTAGGTACCCGTAACTTAGCGGTTCGGCAAAAGAGACCAATAGAATAAGTACTAGACTTACAAAGAATAAGCCCTGGGGTCGATTTGCTCGACTAAAGGCGGTGCTCCAGCATGGCTACTGTCAAATTATTGAAACATGTAAAAGAGAAAAAAAAAGAAGAATACGGGAAAATAAGAAAGAGGTAATTGAATGAAGTTCGAAATATATGAATAAATAAATTGACATTCAATGAAGAAGGAATAAGCAGAAAAATAAAATATAAAGACTATGACGAAATAAAAACTGAAGATAAAAATTATGAAAGAATTTGTTAATGAAGAATATATGAAGAAATGAAGGGAAAATAATGAAAAAACATCTAATTTGTTCCCTCGACCACCGTTGTTCATTTTCATGCTTTTTAGCTTTAATACCAACGTCTTTGGGACTCGACCTCGGAACTCCAATTAACATAAGAACAGTGTGAGAGGAAGGGCGAGGAAATATAAGGCAAGGAAAAATGAAGGACGGGAAGGAAATGGTGGAAAGAAAATTTCAGAGAAAAAACTCCGGAGGAGAATAAATTCGATGGGAATCGAGGACATGTACGGAGAGCTGAGATTTGAAACTGCGATAGTATCACGTCTGTGAGCTTGTACGTGTCTGTGCATGTGTGTATGTATGTATGTATGTATGTATGTATGTATGTATGTTTGTTTGTATTATGTATGTATGTATGTATGTTTGTATGTATGTATGTATGTATGTGTGTGTGTGAGAGTGTGTGTGTACGCAATATGTGAGAAGTCGTGTCTCTTTTTGCACAAATGTCTTGTGTGTATATCTCTATAGTAACTAGTAGTTTCGATTTATATACGTATATATATTTACATATTTACACGCAAACACACACACATATATATATTAATATATACATTTTTATATGTCTAAATATGTGTCTCTGCGTCTATATAGGTACATATAATATATATTTATATATATGTATGTATATACATATATACTTCACACTTTGGCACACTCCAGAAGACACACATGTTTTACGAATACACATAGATACTTACACATAAACACATGCTTTCATACATACAAACACAGACATATTTAAAACAAAGCAATGACTAGAATGATAGCATATAAAAACATAAAAAAATAATATAAAAAATAAAAGACAGAAAAGAGGATAAAAATCAATATCGATTATTAGGTAGATTGTAATCAGAAGTGAAACTAGTGCTAATCTGTCAGATCTTTGGATTAGTAATGGATATATCGATATGGAATTTGGGGGTACCATGGGGTGGTGACAGTTGAGGGGAAATGAGAGAGGGATAGAGAAATAGAGAGAGAGAGAGCTGGAGAAAGAGAGAGAGAGAAATAAATTGGCGCGTCACAAAAACTGTGTGAGAGGAAGGGAGAGAAAATATAGCTGTGTATGGGAGATAATACAGAATGTGTAAGTGAGAGCTTTTGAGAAAGACTGTGTATGTATAGGAGAGAGGGAGAGGTGGAGAGAAGGGAAGGTGGTAAGAGAAAGGGAAGGTAAAGCTGAGATAGACTGGATAAGAGGGAGTGATAAAAACTGTGTATATGCGTGTGAAAGAGTGAGAGAAGGGGAGATAATTAACAGAAAATACTTTATATGTAAGAGAAAAAAAGAGATATGGTGAGAGAGACAGAGAGATAAGAGAGTGAGCGAGTAAAACTGTGTGTGTGGTGAAAGAGTAGGAGAAGCAGAAAGAGTAGGAGAGGCAGAAAGAGTAGGAGAGGCAGAAAGAGTAGGAGAGACAGAAAGAGTAGGAGAGGCAGAAAGAGGGAGAGAGAGAGAGAGAGAGAGAGAGAGAGAGAGAGAGAGAGAGAGATGGAGAGAGAGAGAAAGAGAGAGAGAGAGAGAGAGAGAGAGAGAGAGAGAGAGGGGGAGATTGTATGAAAGAAGTGCAATATTCATAGATACATTGAGTGATAATTTCGGAAAGATAAGGAGGTGGACAGACAGTGAGTATCGGTGTAGTGGGGAGTAAACAAGAGTATACCGGAAGTACGAACATTTTTAAGAACAATGTGAATGGCAAAGAGAGAGAGAAAGAGTGTGAGAGAAGGATATCAGAGAATAAGAGTAATGGAGAGTGAGTTGAGTGAGAGCGAGAGCGTGTGTTAGAGGGAAGGGTAATACTCTCAGATATATTTAAAGATAATTCCAGAAAGATAAGAAGGTGAACAGAGTGAGGATTGATGTACAGGGAGTATATAGAAGTATTGACAGAATGTATGGATATTTGCGCAAGGGGGGGGGGGGTCTCTTGTATTTATTTTGCTTAAATTGTTTCCGTCATAGGACTACGGCGATTCTGGGGAAAGTCTAGTTTCGATTCTGTCCGTCTCAATACACCATTATTGTACCTGAAAATTATTTTTTATATTTACCACGGTTTGCTTGAAGCTAACTTTCTTCCTACACTTCGATCACAGAATCTTATATATATATATATATATATATATATATATATATACACGCATTAAGGCGAGCATAAGGGTGTACGTTCGCCGCTATATATATATATATATATATATATATATATATATATATAAGCACAGGCAGAAAAAGACGAGTCATTTGTGGCTTTCTTTCCTCAGTCAAATTCCAGAAGTCATGACAATTTCGGACAGTTACACTTAAGATGGTTCGATCTGGTTGCCTCCCAAAAGGTCTACACTAAGAGCATTAGACCCCCTTTGTAAGGAGTCTAGCGAATGTACACGGCAACAAAGGCAAAAATAATAAAATAAACGGAGAATATGGTACACGATTACGAATACAAAGAGCAACAAATAACAGATGTCTTTCGACTGGGAAGCGAATGAAATTGAGCTGGCGTGTACGAAGTGTAAGCCTATAGGCAGGAACTTAGGAGTTGGATCTTATTGCTAATTGTACAAGTTTTTTTTTCTTTCATCCTCTATGTTATAGTCTCTTATTCCATTCTGTTGAAGAGCGTAGGCTCGAAACATAGAAGACTTTTTCATTATCCCGAGTGTCACACTAATACACTTGTTCATACACCTACTTTCGTCGTTTGTTTTTCTATAAATTTGAATATATATATATATATATACATATGGCATGCTGGACCGTCGAAATCTACAGGTTTTTTTTTCGTTCTCTCTCTCTCTCTCTTTATATCCTCTTATTCCTTTCTGAAGAGCGTAGGCTCGAAACGTAAAAGACTTTTTAATTTTCCTGAGCGTCAAGCTAATGCACTTGCTTGTTGCTCATACACCTGTCGTAGTCTTTTGATTTTCTATAAATTTGAACTATATATATATATATATATATATATATATATATAAAGAAACATTGATCATAGAACAAAGGTCAAATTCAAGTCAACAACTTTATATATAACACCATGCCCCCAAACATTTGATCATATATGAATATTACCATGTTTCTTAACATATAAAATATACATGTATAAAAAACACAGAAGGCAAAAATATATATGCGAATAAAATACCGATATATAGAACGGCCTATCAAGAAGATATATGCAATTAACTAAAGCTTCTAAAGCGTGTGATGCTACTAAAAATCTAAATAAAATAAAAATAAAATATCAATCGACTAAAAAAATGTTCTTACCCACGTCAAACAATATATATATATATATATATATATATATATATATATATATATATATATATATATATATTATTCAAAAGAATTCCAGCTCTGATTTTTATGTTTTATTTATGTTCTTATAATATTAATGTAGGATATAGAATATATATATATATATATATATATATAGAAAACACTTTCGCAGGATGCCACACAAAGTGGGACTAAACTCTAAATCATGTAGTTGGAAAGCAAAACTTTTCTACCACGTCTGTTTAAAGATCCGGCAAAGTTGGTGAATAAAAACAGTTTCTTTTTTTGTAAGGTAAGCAGGAAAAGAATTAAATGACCAAGTTACTGATATCGGCCATGTTTTAAGTCAGTATAGTTGCAGAGGAAATCTTTCAAAGCCACATTTTAGACAATCCTCTGCACTTGGTCATCTACCAACGGGAGATTGTTCTCTGCATACATGCATGCAGATGTATAGTTTGACTCTTCACCTCTGGGGTGAACACGTAGGAATTGCGCTGCGAGGTCTACGGCTTATCTTGGTCTCTGTTAGATTTCGTGATGCTAATCTTTCTTTATATCTTAGCAAAGTCTAATCAAAGAAAACGCAATCAGAAAAAAATGTCAGTAAAGGAGATGAGTCAACCAGGGTACAAGAATTGTGTTATATTTATTGACCTCAAAAGTCAAAATCCACTCCCTGAAATTGGCTTGAATTTTGCAAAGGAAAACAACTTAAACTCCAAAGAAGAATAAATCGTACAAGCAATATATACAAACACACACACACACACACACACACACACACACACACACACACACACACACACACGCATATATGTATTTTACCTGTTTCAATAATTTGACTGTGGTCATGCTGGAGCACCGCCTTTAGTCGAGCAAATCGACCCCAGGACCTATTCTTTGTAAGGCTAGTATTTATTCTATCGGTCTCTTTTACTGAACCGTTAAATTACGGGGACATAAACACAACAGTATCGGTTGTCAAGCGATGTTAGGGGGACAAACACACACACACAAACATACATATATATACATATATATATATATATATATATATATATATATATATATATATACATATATATATATATATATATATGCATATATACGACGGGCTTCTTTCAGTTTCCGTCTATCAAATCCACTCACAAGGCTTTGGTCGACCCGAGGCTATATAGTAAAAGACACTTTCTCAAGGTGCCACGCAGTGGGACTGAACCCGGAACCATGTGGTTCATTAGCAAGCTACTTACCATACAGCCATTCCTACGCCTATGTATATATTTAGGTAGAAAGTTGCGAGTTGGTAAAATCATTGGGCAAAATGCTTAACTGAATTTCTTTCGGCTGTTGGCGCTCCGTGTTCAAATCTTCCGAGATCAACTTTGCATTTTATCCCTTCGGGGCTCGATAATGTAAGAAGCCAGTCGAGTATTGGGATCGATGCAATTGACTGGTCCTCTCATCTCAAAATTGCTGAGATTGAACCTTACTGAAGACTGCCGTTCGGTGAAGAGATATTACTGAGATCTGTGTCACTTGTAACACACGGAGACCGGAAAATCGATCTTAAGAACTGTAAGACTCAAGAAAAAAAGAAAATAGTTACGTATATACATGCACCCATACATACAGTATGTGTGTGTGGCTATGTGGAAGAATGAGAGAGTTATACATGGACACATATGAATTTTATGTTCCTTCTTGTATTAATCATAAAAGAAAATAATTCCACTGGTATATAAATACAATCGAAGAATTATTTATTTTGCAACCACTGTTATATAACCATGATTTGTCGAGGCTTGGCATTGACTGCTTGGTTTTGGTCTGTGAGGAAGGGCAGAGAAATGTAGTTACTGTTTTCTCATTCACTACTAACCGATGTATATAAGAATATTAAGCATCCATTTACAATTATAAACTTGTCAGTCATAAACACAAATATGATAAAGTATACAAGCAACATTTTGAGACAGTTACAGAAATAAGCAAGTAGTTATACCTACAAGCAATCCAATAGGCCAACGATGTGATAAAATAACTTAGAAGTAATTATGCAAATAATTAAATAATAATCAATGACTGGTTATTGATTATCCCCTTTATATTGTGATTTTAAACACAAACACACACATACACATACACTCACACTCACGCATATATATGTCGATACATTTATACATACACATATACACACGTATATATAAAATTGATATCGTAACGATCATAGACACACACACAACTAGAGTATATAATAAAAGTTCGATAACCGAAAGCAACGCGTTGAATATTTATAACATAACGGAATTTCGGTCTGAAAGCAACCATTGTTATCGAGGTGGAAATTGTTATGAATAGAATCGAAAAGAAATTCGTTATAAATTAAACACAAAGTCCAAAACAATTACAGCGTAGAAGACACATATCAGTCGTCCAAAAACACACAAGTACTGGTAACTTCACTTCAAGATTAAGTGTCAAAATTTTCGTTGCACCAACTGCGACCTGGCCACTGACACAGTTCCAGTACAAATGGTTTGAGGCGAGGTTGCTAAATATATATAGGCTTATATAGATAACTTATATATACTATATATATGTATATATATATATATATATATATATATATATATATATATATATATATATATATATATATATATATATATATATATATATATATGTATGTATGTATGTATGTATGTATGTATATGTAGAGAGAGAGAGAGAGAGAGAGAGAGGGAGTAATGGTACAACAAGGCACCAATGTTTACTAGAAATAGCAGTCGGTATATGTGTATATATATCACTTGTTATCCATGTACTCTTTGTCTGTTCTCGGACCCATATTCCCTGCAACTCTTGCAAGTACTGCCAGCTGGGAAATCAACATTATCTTTAAAGACACGAAATTGCGTCAGATCCTCTGCTCGATAACTGACAAGGAATAGAAGAACGTCTGCGTCTGTTTTCCGTTCGTCTGTGCATTTAGCATGTTTTATAACTTGCCATTCTGTGTATGTTTTCCGTAAGTGCATCTACTATACATTTTTTAAAACACACACACACACACACACACACACACACACACACACATGTAAACACATACTTATGTATGTATCTCAGTGTACAAACTATATATATATATATATATATATGTGTGTGTGTGTGTGTATGTATGTAAGAGAAAGAGAGAGAGAGAGAGAGAGAGAGAGACAGACAGACAGACAGACAGAGACAGATAGACAGACAGACAGACGGACAGACAGACAGAGAAATGTTTCAGGGTTATAAATATATTTTTACATCTCCATTTATAGCGGTCAGTCGTTCTGGTTGTTATTGCTTGGTGTCTATAATCGATCAGTCAACTTGGTTTTGGTTGTGTTTCAGGCACCCTTTTCCTATTCTCAGTGGCAAGTCCCACCACGTTGAATAGAACAAATATGTAGATTATTTATTCCAAGTCGCAGCTTGAGTGACGAAAATTTTGAGACTAATTAATAAATGTTTAAACGTTTTTTTGTATTTTTGAATGGGCAATACGAGGCCCATACGCTGCATTTGTTTTAGTCTCAACACCGAATCTCACAACAAATCATTTGCAAGGCAAATACATCAGAAGCCAAGGTCCACAATTAACGGTCTGATGTGTATAGGGGAAAATGTCACAGATGTTTCTTAATGCAGCTTGGAGTAGTTGAGTAAACACCCATTTGGTGAAACTTCTGTCGATAAAATAACATTTCAAGAGCGTGTGTTTCGGGTCTACAGACGACAAGTCTGGTAATTATCGCTAGGTCAACAGGAAAGTGTAGTGTCCATGATGCTTTACGAGGCCGCCAGACGGGTGCAAATGCGTGTTCTTCACAGTGGGGCCCAAGGCGCAGGTGGTGGTCATAGAAAGAGCCTTTTATTGAGTGACCCACTTATCTAGCGAGCCCATTTCTAAGGATCACCTTTACCGCCTTCCTTAACCGAAAAGGATGGAGATTTACGGCCACCTTGTCACTATCGCAAAATACAATGCATCTAGGGCGATATTAACAGGGCTAGGGGAAGGCATATTTCCATTCCTTCAAATTCCGACGAGAGCAGGGGAGAGATGTTTCAATATCTTCATTTTGCTTAAACATTCGTAAGAGTGGCGAATATGAATTACGTAGATAGGTAAACTCAGCATGCCCTTCTAAACAGGAGAATTGAGCTGAGAGCAATTTTATTTCTATCCTTAGCAATATGGGTGATAATCGTTTTATGAGGTTGCTTCTTTTGCAACAGGTAGCCGACCTTTAAAAGTACTTGTCGATGCATTTTCTTTAATATATTGTTGATTTTTATACCTGTGCTTTCATAATCGATCTAATGGGAATCCTTAATTCTTTTTAAATTACTCCCGCTATATGCTATCATTCGATCAGCTTTCGGTAATCAGAGAAATATTTTTTAGTGTTAAGATGTTCTTTGTCAAACCATTATCCCGCTGATATGATAACGCACACACACCCAGCGTTGCTTAAGTTTTGAATAGATTGCCAAAGCTCGTCATAACGCAATCAATTTTCCATTTATCTCCTTTTACACAGATGTCAATAAACGAGTCTTTAATGGAGAAATGAATTTACGTTACGCAACTCCACTTCACGGCAAGGTTTTCCGAGCGCAAAGTTTCGGTAATGCGAGGGAGGGCACACACACACACACACACACACACACACACACACACACACACACACACACACGCAAACACACACACACACACACACGCACGCACGCATTCGCACACGCATACGCCCACGCACTCACTTACACACAAACACACACACACACACAAACACACACACAAACATGACACACACAAACACAAACAATACACACCTGCAAACGTATACACCCGCATACACACAGACACACACACATACACACACATACACACACATACACACACATGCACATACACGCACACACACACATACACACTGAGAACTGGCTGCGCTTCTTAGCAGGGCTGTGGCGGTGCACATCCAGTTCGAGATAACCTCTGCAGGCGTGGACTGACCGAGATAAACTCTGCAAGTGGGACCGACCGAGATGGGCGCAGAACGACGAACCCGTCCTGCATGCACTCGTGCAGTGTTTGTGCATTGATGACTTGTTAAGTTATGTCGAACAGAGCGCTTACCCCGTGTGAGAGAAAACCGACTAATGGTTTGTTAAGATCATTTCCACACCCATCTTTAACATTACAAGGTAGGTGGTGTTCCTCTTTCTAGTGACAATGGGGGAAGTGGTCATGTGTTAGACGAGGCTGAAAAGCTTCAAGAAATACACCTTCTTCTTCGGTCAAACCTTATCGACTGCTTAAATTCTACTAAAACTGAAAGTGAAGATGGAGGTGAGGTGCTTACTGCCTAGTGTTTTTGAGAAACATTGCATGACTGGCAAAAATGGTTTGGATGAACGGACCTGCTCTATTCCGTCCGTTTTATTTCGACTTAAGGATCAGTCTCAGTCTGCGCAAGTACTCCACCTTAAATTTTTCCGTCATTTCTTTCTCCATCAATTTATCCATTTCCAATATCCCCAAGTACTCATAACCCGTCTCTTCTATCTGCTTCATAACCTTCCCCCGACGATATCGCTTACCCGTCCATACATTTGATTTTGCCTCTTTTCAGGACTAACACATCACCCTTTCTCAGTCCGAACTCCATTCTGATATCAGCACTGAAAGTATACATCGTATCAACGAGGGAACTGACTTGGTATTCATATTTACCAAAATGTTTGAATTCAACCATGAATAACAAATGGTTGACTTTTTGCTGGCGGCTTTTGAATACATACCCAGCTTTTACTTTCTTCAGAATCAGTGGTAGTGGTATCAAGCACAGTACAAAGATCAGTGGGGACAGGCAGATACCTTCCTGATTTCTATTGTCCCTGAACTTCTTCCATATGCTCTCAGTTCCGTCCTCCACTTCGCCATACTTTTTCCAAGCAATCGCTCAACAATAGCAAATAGGTTCATATATTCCATAATCCACGAATGTGGGATCATATCGTACGCCTTACGATAGCCGATCCATGACATGGCTAAGTTAGGTTTCCTCCTCTTTCAGTCCCTAAGTACAGGTTTCTCTACCAGACGTTGATCCTTGGTACATCTGCTCTGACGCTTACAATTCTTCTGGTCATGTAGCAGGACTTCGTTTTTATTCTGTCGTAGATTGCCTTTTGTTCATCTGTCGTGTCACCATTAGCTTTCTTGTCTTCTTCCAAACCCTCTATATGTCTCTTATCGAGCAAGCTGTCACTGTTCTTTTCCTGTGGTTTATTAGAGATTTCGCCTCTGTTATTTTTTTTTTGCTAAGAGATTAATAAACACTGCAGTGATGGTGTCACAGTATCATCATCATCATTACTATTAAGGGTGGCGAGCTGGCAGAATCGTTAGGACGCCGGGTGAAATGCTTAGCGGTATTTCGTCTGCCGTTACATTCTGAGTTGAAATTCCGCTGAGGTCGACTTTGCCTTTTATCCTTTCGTGGTCGATAAATTAACTACCAGTTACGCACTGGGGTCGAAGTAATCGACTTAATCCCTTTTTCTGTCCTTGTTTGTTTCCTCTATGTTTAGCCCCTTGTGGGCAATAAAGAAATAAGAAATGTTAGCACGCGGGGTGAAATGCCTAGCGGTATTTCGTCTGCCGTTACGCTCCGAGTTCAAATTCCGCCGACGTCGACTTTGCTTTTCATCCTTTCGGGGACAATAAATTAAATACCAGTTACGCACTGGGGTCGATGTAATCGACTTAATCCCTTTTTCCGTCCTTGTTTGTCCCCTCTATGTTTAGCCCCTTGTCGGTAATAAAGAAATAAATTATCATTATTAATATTATTATTGGTTTTGTTGTTGGTGTGTTGGTTGTTTTTGTTCTTGATGTTTCTGTTGTTGTTGTTGTTGTTGTTGTTTCTGCTGTTGGTGGTGTTGTTGTTGTAGTTATCATGATTATTTCGCAATCGCTGACTTTTCGTTTACCAAACATATTCGTAGAAATGGACGAATGTAAAACGAGGAAATGTGCATATTTTTTCCTTTTCGTTAGGATATAAAAATGCGACAAAACACTCTCTCTCACACACACACACACAAACACACCTCTACTGACTATTAATATCATTTATTTATTTACTAATCATCACAAAACACTTGTCATTGATTAATCATAACACTGACTTCTCTCAGTCACCTTGTTACACGCGTCTCCATGTGAATCGCCTTAAACTTTAAACGCACAGCTGTGACACAGTAATCCTGCTCCCACCGCGGCAATATCAAACATCACCATAACTATCAGCTCTCCACCGCCACACACACAACAACACAACTATTATTACAACGGCCACCAGCCTCACCACTGCCGCTACCAGAGTCAGTACCATGACGACCAGGATTCTTGAAACGAAATCGCTCAGTTTCGAGACTTGATGTCTAAGTAATTAGCTGATAAGTGGTAATATGTCCATTATCTCGCCAGCTTTCAGTCAACTTACAATGGAGACGCTTATCCACTCCATCTGTCACTCTTACAAAGACGCTCTATCTCTCTATTTTATCCTCTCCCCTCTCTCTTTCACTCTCTTTATGGCTTTTATATAAATATCTATATAAGTGTACACACGTACACACACACGTATATATATATATATATATATATATATATATATATATATAAATATATATAAATGTATGTATATCTGATTTTCGTCTGTCTCGTTTCCTATCTCTTTCTCTATTTCTCTTTTCGCACGTACACATACACACTCTCTCACACACGCACACATATCCACATAAATGTATACACAAAAATATATACACATACCCATATACCTACATGTACATATTTATATACGCATATATATATATATATCTGTGTGTGTGTATATATGTATATATATATATATATATATATACACATATATATATATATATATATATATATATATATATATATATATATATATATACACATTTATATATATACATATATATATATATATACATATATATATATATATATATATATATATATATATATATATATATATATATATATATATATATATATATATATTTATATATACATAAGCATATATGTATATACACAAAAAAATATATATACACCACACACACACACATTGGTTTTACCTTCCACTCTGTCGCACATAATTATTTTCGATATTTCTTGCTTCCATATTTACTTGTTCGTTAGTTTTTTATCTTTATTTTTACTATTTGATAATATTTGCTTGATTGATTTTTCTGAAATATTTACTTTTATTATTTCCCATTGATGACTATTCACTTGCAACATTGTCAGAGTGTCGGCAAAATAACTCGAATTATATGTACAGGTTCGAAACCTCCTGAGTTCAAATCAGCTTATCAAGTAATTCAGCCTTACCGGGTCGCGAACCCAAGCGCCAAGCATATAGTGGGATCGATAAAAGAGAATCGTGAAGGTGAGCTCCACAGGTATCTCATACATAGCGCTCAGTCAGAAGCAACTGTGGATAGATTTTCTGGTTCGATTCCCAGGCGTGACGAACCGAGGTTATGCCTATTAGACATACAAACATCTCGTTCCTGGTCTGCTCCTAGATTTGTTGTTTGGATCGGTTTGAAGAATGCCTTACGATTCTTTCATACGGTATTCAAATCACAATTCCCTATTAACGGAGCTGCGGCTATTAAATGTGATAGGGTAACGGTTCAATCTGGAGAGATTCCTTGATCTCCAAGTTACAATTCCCGTTGAGCATCCTTAAGTGGAACCCATTTTCAGTGGCTTGTATTTACGGTCGTACTCTTTCGGTCATACCCAACATTCATGACCCGTGTGTGAGGATATGCATGGCAGTTTGGCAAAGTGAATGATAGAATAAGTAGTAGACTTGAAAATATATAAATACTGGGATCAGTCTTAGGCGGTGGCGCATCATAGCCACAGTACAGTGATTAAAATGAGTGAATGATAAAAGATAATAAAAAAACACAATGATGCAAATAAATACAAAGCATCTCCGAAATGTGAAAGAACTGAAAAGAACAAGGAGAAGCAGCGACAAAAATGGTAAAACTGCTGATATCTAAGCTAAAACAGGATCAGAGGATGTCAAACGAAAACAATGACATGACAAGAAAAGTCCTTACAAGGACAGCACCAGGGGAGATAATTAGCATAAAACTAAACAGGATGGAAAAAAAAAAAAAACAAGTGAAAATTGCATCATTGGCTCGGAAACGCAACAGTCAGGAATAAGACTGGGAGGATCTTAATGATTATTTTACTAGAAAAAGTTTTCGCCTGATTAATCGCCCAAAGCATTTAATGAGCCACAACACATTAAATAATGGCAAAAATGTGTAGCAGTTGGGAAAGAACAATTAATCATATTGTCTCTGGCTGTCAAGGCTTAGGCAAGAAAGAATACGCCTGAAAGCATTGTGGTATTGAAATAGTGTAAGTTATGCAACTATTAATGAAATGCACACAGCAATGTGGTTGCGAGAGCTTCCGTCAGGAGATGTGTCAAAGAATGGAAATGCTACCACACTTGGAGATATACAGAAGGATCGTGTCTACCTACTCAGGCACTTAGGCAATGTTGTTCAGGGCCATAGGGGAATTAAGTGCTTCCTAGCAAAGGAAACGTAAAGAAGATAAATCCGATTTTTGATCATGTATCTTTAACAGTTTGGTTATATTGCGAGTCACCAGTGACTCACTACGTTGCATTCATAATATATCATAGGAGTCATCGATGACTCCCGATAGTAATGTTTGTTTTCCGTATGCACACACACGCACACACACACACACACACACACACACACACACACACGCACACACACACACACACACACACACACACACACACACACGCACACACACACACACACACACACACATTATTCGAATTTTAGGATATGTACAGAATACAGAATGTCAGAATGTTGCAAGTCAGTCCCCATCATTGAAGCGCTGCTTTAAATATAACCAATGAAAAAAGAAAACTCATTCAGGCTTATATAACACTAGGCAACTATTTCAACAAATTTTATTTCTTGTTTTTTTTTGTTTTTGCTGCAGCCACGTAAGCTACCGATTCCTACCAAATTTTAGACCTCATATCTAAATTTCTCGATTACGTCCAGATTTTGTATAACCGAAGCCTCTATTTTTCATTTTTTCTTTCTAACCTGCTTCTATTACGAAAGTCGCCTCAGCCAGCGCTACTCAAAGTGAAGGTCTGCGAATCGGTGCCGGTCTGTGAGCCATCAGCTGCCGGTACGCGGTGAATTTCCAGAAGAGAAAGGAACATTATAAAATGCTTATGTAATATTGTATTATTTGTTTACAAAATAAATATAAGATAAAAAAAAAATTGTCAACTTAATATTATTTTCATTACATATATATTGTTTCTGCTATAAATTAATATTGCTATGAAATATTACCGGTTCCTGGCACGTCGGAAAAAAAATACCAGTACGTCACATCTGGTAGTTTGAGAAGCACTAGTCTAAGCTACGATTTATATTCAGCAAACTTAATCAGTGAACAAGGATGAAAGTTTTTCATTGGTAATTCCAAATGGCGCACTAAGTC
>NC_142933.1:12381323-12441323 GCF_046866305.1 Octopus bimaculoides
GCTATCATTTGTTCATAAATTGATTTTCCGTGCCTATTGATTGGGTAGTGTTATCCTGACTTCTTTGATTTTCTCTTTCTTTTCTTTCTCTTTTACTTGTTTCAGTCATTTGACTGCGGCCATGCTGGAGCACCGCCTTTAGTCGAGAAAATCGACCCCAGGACTTATTCTTTGTAAGCCTAGTACTTATTCTATCGGTCTCTTTTTTCCGAACCGCTAAGTTACAGGGACGTAAACACCCCAGCATCGGTTGTCAAGCGATGGTGGGGGGACAAACACAGACACAAACACACACACATACATACATACATACATATATATATATATATATATATATATATATATACGACGGATTTCTTTCAGTTTCCGTCTACCAAATCCACTCACAAGGCTTTGGTCGGCCCGAGGCTATATTAGAAGACACTTGCCCAAGGTGCCATGCAGTGGGACTGAACACGGAACCATGCGGTTGGTAAGCAAGCTACTTACTACACAGCCACGCCTCTTCATATTATTTGTTCCAATTTAGGTGAGAGAGCGTACTATTAATTTACCTCACCCTCATATTTTCATTTATTTCTAAATTTGTTTCCAGCAAATACGTTTTGAACGGACGGAAACAGCTAATGTTTTCGATTCCAGTATTCAATTGCTACCAATGCATTCAGTATAACGTGAAATCTCCTATTCTGTAGAAGGGATAATCGTGGAACACACGGAGAAATTCTGATCGTAGACAGGGACAGTTTATAAAAGTTTTAGGTCTTGCAGCACTACAGTAAGACTTCGACTGTTTACGATAAACTCTAAATTCTGGAGCCTCTAGCAACTAAATGTGTCTGAGTGCGTCCACATAGCAAACAAAGCTACCATGCAAATACTCATTCTCCATATCCGTTGGTGTTTGGCAACAGGCTCTTGAAATTATAGGTTTATAATCTACTTTTTGAAATTATAGAGAACCCTTCCATTCATATTCTACAACAGTCTGGTTACACATGTGATAAGAAACAATATCTTTTCTGCTATAGGAACAAGGTCTTAAATTTGTGGGGAGAGGACTAGTCGATATCATCGATCCCAGTTCACAACTAGTACTTAATTTATCGACCCCGAAAGGATGAAAGGCAGATTCGACCTCGGCGGGATTTGAACTCAGAACGGAGCGACGGGCGAAATACTGCTAAGTATTTCGTCCAGCGTGCTAATAATTCTGCCAGCTCGCTGCGTTGGTAAGGAATAGTATCTTATGAAAGGTAAAGAAAGGATCTCAGAAAAGATTATATTGCTGTAGAGAACAACCGCTAGTGAAATGAGCTATTGTAGAATATGGTTATAAAAACCTTGTCTTGGTTTGGACGATCTAGTGAAAAGCATTTGATAGTGTTCTACACTACTGCACACGGGAGATGAATTACATAATTAAAACGGCCCTGGTACTAAATAAAATGCATTAACCAAACCATGTGAATATGGAGAATGAATACATTACTGGAAAGAGAAGATACTTAAAACCAGTCTCTGTATGCATATATTGAAACTATTTACAAAAGATATGTAGTTGGAATCCTACTAAAAATTCTTCATAAATTCAGCGAAGACATGGAAATGTCTATTTGATTTGAAAAATGTGCAGTGCCACGATAAGAACAGACAAATTAACTAAAACTGAGAAGATTGACATATATATATATATATATATATATGGATGGTTGAATTTCGAAATCAGAGAATTAGAAAAGAAACACATATGCAAAGACTTAGGAGTAGATGAAACTGATAAAATATGATACATAGAAATGTATCATAGCAAAGAAAATTAGAAAAGAATTCTATAGAAGTGTATGCCTAATATTCATATCTGAACTAACGTAAAAATTAAGGTAGAACGTATAAATACACTAACCATGGAAATTATAACCCTGTCGTCGGTATAATAAAATGCAAGGTCAATTAATTGAAGCGCTTAGATTGCAAGCTTAAATAAAACAAGGAAATTACTAGCAGCTTTCTACAGTCACCACCTCATAACACCTACATAACACCGAGGCATAACACCTACATGAACTTCTAACTTGTTGTCTCTTGAGGTCTCTGGGTGAGACTTGGATCCAACTTGTACAAATGCAAAGCAAAAGTCAAACATAAAATAATAATAATAATAATCACATCTCACTCTTCTGGAACCTCACCATTGAAACTGGCAGTAAGATACATGCAAAAAGGCGGCGAGCTGGCAGAATCGCTAGCAATCCGGGCGAAACGTATAGGGGTATTTCATCTGGCATTACGTTCTGAGTTCAAATTCCGCCGAGGTCGACTTTGCCTTTCATCCTTTCGGGATCGATAAACTAAGTACCAGTTACGCACTGGGGTCGATGTAATCGACTTAACCCCTTTGTCTGTCCTTGTTTGGACCCTTGTGGGCAATAATGAAATAAGATAGATGCAAATAGGCCAGACATCATATTGAAAGACTTCAGACAAAAATCATACCTCCACATTGATATGACTGTCCCAATCGATATAAATGTATCTGTTAAGATCTACCAAAAACTGAGCAAGTATACAATCTTGAAATAGAAATTAGCAAAATGTGGAATCTGAAGACTAAAACAATACCTGTTGTCATAGGTGCCCAAGGAATGATAAGAAAAGGGGCTGATTCCTATATAGTTCAGATACCAGGAAACCCCAAAATGGCAAAAATTCAAAACTACTCACAAGGCTTTGGTCGGCCTCCGGCTATAGTAGGAGACACTTATTCATGGTACTACACAGTTTGGGAAGAAAGGTCCTTACCGAACAGCCGTATCTATTAAAATACAAGAATCTTCAAGTTAAAAGATACAGAATATAAAGTGTAAAAGCAAAGGTAATAAGGCATTCGATATGTTATGAAAAACATAAAGGAACGCGTTCGAGCCTTACTGGGCATATCACAATCTTACGATGAAATCATGCAATAAAAATAAGATTACAAATTAATAATTTCGAACATAAATAGGCTCAGCTCAGGACTGGAAACAGGAAAGGCTAAGGCGTTTCCTATTCGTGGTATTTGAACGGCAAAACTAGTGTAACTATATACAAATTAGTTTCTCCGCTACTTCATCAGTCGAACTTGTTTTCTCAGCTTAAGGCCAGAGGTACTTAAATACCAAGTCATTTTATTCAAAGCCCTAATTTCAACGTTTACACCCTTCTGTTAGCTTAACAACAACAACAACAACAGCAGCAACAACGACCTTTTCTACTAAAGGCACAAGGCCTGAAATTTTTGGGGACGAGCTAGTCGATGATATCGCCCCCAGTGCGTATCTGGTACTTATTTTATCGATCGCGATTGTACGAACGGCAATGTCGAACTCGGTGATAGATGAACTGAGAACGGGAAACGAGAAAAGATGCAGCGACGCGCAAACTATTCTGACTTAATAATAATAATAATAATAGTAATAATAATAATAATAATAATAATAATAATAATAATAATAATAATAATAACAATAACAATAATAATAATAATAACAATAATAATAATAAAAAAAAAATAAAAAAAATAATAATAATAATAATAATTAATTCGTTTTATTGGCCACAAGGGCTAATATCAATTAAAGACATATAAGGACAAAGACAGGACGAAGGTTACAAAAGGTTTTGTCCGAAAAGGTAGGAAAGTTCGTCTAAACAGAGGAAGAAAACGGAGAAGGATATAATAAATAAATAGATAAATAAATAGATAAATAAATAAGTAGAACTCCCAAAGGGGGAGGCGCTTCGAAAAAGGAAAGGTTACACGTGGAAAAACCCATAAAACCACGGGAGCCTGGTCAGAAAAAATAAGAAAGGGGTATAGAGCCCTTTCTCCTTTTACATTACCTTTTTTTTTTTTTTTTACAGGTGTATTCTCAGAATTGGTCCGTTTATACTGGCCATTTTTCCAACAGTCACCCATCTTTCAACGAATTTGCTATGAGACAGCACTTCCCTCTCTACTCTCATCTTCCTTTTCAAGTGGAACTTGAAAACGTTGATGAGGCCTTGGCCAAAGAGGAAAGTGTCTGTCTTTAACCCTTTCAAACGGGTCCACCATATCACCTCTTTCGCTACAGCCACTAGGCATAGGAAAATTGCCTTGCCCTCCTGGTTAAAGGAGGTCGGCGGGTCAATTCTCACGATGGATCCAGCTGATAGCCGGATCCGTCCTACACGTGACAGTAGCTGTTCGATATAGACCCACAGGTCAGCAATGCTCGGGCACTGGACGAGTGCGTGCAGAACGGTTTCGTCGTCCTGAGCGCACCTCGGGCAGGCCCGGTTGACGGCACTTCCATGTCGGTAGAGTTTATCTCGAACAGGTAGCGCACCTCGGTAGCACTGCCAGGCGAGGGACCTTTGGAAATTATCCATGGGCCCCGGCCCGAAAGTTCTCCTGAACAGACTGCTTAGCTGATTATCCTCGACGCCTAGAGTTTCCCCGAGAACGTCGTCGCACTTTTCTCCCACTAACCCTCTATAGAAAGCTAGAGTGGATCTACTACCGATCGCACTGCCCGCCTGACTGAGGGCGGTGAGAGCTTGGCGGCACTCGAGGTGCCAAGCGCCCTTTCTCGGTCTACGTTTGATCCAGGATTGCAGCTCTGTTAAAGAAACGAGCTGCGGAAAATCGCGTCTGACGAAAGGCGACCACACCTGTTCACCGTCCAGGAAGCGCCTGAGATGTCGTAGCCTGAGCGCATGTTTGCGCATCAGCAACCACGGCATGCCAAGGCCTCCGTTCAGCGGCTGTTGACAGCAGATAGAGCGCCTGACCAGTGGTACCTGACCCTTCCACAAAAAGTTGAAGAGCAAGCGTACTATCTTGGTTAACCAGCGGTCGGGACAAGGGACGACGGTCAAACGGTAATAGATGACGGATGCGATGTACGCATTCGCTACCTCCGCTCGACCTTTCAAGGAGAGCTTCCTCTCAGCCCATTTCTGGGTGAGGTTGGCCACCCTGTTCGTCACTTCTTCCCAGTTTTTCTCCAACTGGAGGTCCGGACCGAACCAGACCCCGAGCAGTTTAACGGGTCCGTCTGTCCAGCGCCCTACGACGCTGTTGGACGGCATGGACTTGCCCCTCCAGGTGCCTAGTTGCAAGCCCATTGACTTTTCCGCGTTAATTTTCGCACCTGTCACCGCTTCATACTCGTTTAGTGTCTCGCCAATCAGGTCAATATGCCTGTGGCTCGACACCATCACGGTAACGTCGTCGGCATAGGCAGACACGCTCCTTCCACATCCCAGATCACGCGGGACGCCCCTCAAAGCCTCCAACTTCCGCAGTAATGGCTCGAGAGTCAATACATACAGAAGGGAGGAGAGAGGACACCCTTGGCGAACCGAACGCGAGATGTTGAACGGTTCCGAGCCGTTCACCCGTATGACCGAGCAGATGCCGCTGTATAAAGCAGCTATCCACCCGCGGAAGACCGGACCGAAACCAGCTGCCTTGAGAACAGCTGCCAGGTATCGATGGTCGACCCTATCGAAGGCTTTAGACTGATCTAAATTGATCAAAGCCCCACCCGCGCCAGCTTCGTTACCCACTCTCTCTATGATGTAGCGCATGAGATGGAGGTTGTCGTGGATAGACCTGGTCGGCACAGCGCATGTCTGCGCCTTGCCGATCAGTTTGCCCACGACAATAATTCCTATCATAGTAGGTGCCTTAGGTATAATAAAAAAATATTCAGACAAATACATAACAAAAATACCAGGACTTACAAATATATATAACATACAGAAAATTGCACTACTGGGTACTGCACTCAGTCTACGCAAAACACTTTCAATACAGTAAACATAAGAGCACCACAGCAAACCACAGCACATACCCAAGGCGCACAGAGCTGCGCTCGGTAGTGAAGTGAAAGCACGTTATAAAAATAAAACTACTGAACAATAATAATAATAATAACAACAACAAAAAGATACAGGTTTCTTCTTTGCTAGCATATTTTGGTTATCTAAATGCAAGCCATATTGTTTATGCTTTTCTCAGGAACATGTTCAACAGAAGTGATTTAAAATGATTTTAACTGAAAATGGAAACCGAGTTGTGTTTCCAGCCTGTTGAGGTTCTTTGTTCTCACCCAACGCATTATGCCTGTTTACTTCAAATATCTGACTAAAGTTACCATATACTATTTACCGATTGTTACATGCTTGCACAAACATTTTTTTAGTGTATATATATATATATATATATATATATATATATATATATATATATATATATATATATATATATATATATATATATATATATATATATATATATATATATATATATATAACAAAACGTTAAGTGTTTGAAAGTAATTCTTTTCGACAAAGACTCGGCTAAATAGGAATAATGACGTCTAAATTGTCTCTTATACCGTGTCTAATCTTCTGTGTTCTTCACTTTAAATTGATGTTTTCATTACGATAAAAAAGAAAAACACATTGGTTAGGTTAATCAGGGAATGTTATAGCTTTAAATGATGTAGACAGATTATCTTTCTTTGGTGAAATGAAAAGTCTAGGAAGAAACAGAAACAATACAAGACATGTTTGCTTCATACAAAAATAAGTCATATTTTTGTATAGAGTCGTTTCTTGTATGTCTTTCTTGAAAAAAAGAAAAAAAAAAAAAGAAAACGAAAACGTTTTATTTAAAATTGTAGTTGTGCATCAACCAAATACATGGTTAGTAGACAGATGCAAATAATTTCTTTCGATTGATCATTTCCTTAATAAATTAGAAAGTTTGTATCTTTTTGAGAAATATCTCAACGTTCCTGGCGTAGCTTCCAAGATACCTCGTCATCTTGTTGTTATTGAAGTAAATTGGACTCGAGCGTGTGTGACTTTTTTCAGGAAGTCGCAAACGATTTCAGTTTTATTTAAATGGATTTCGTAGACAGAAACTGAAAGAAGCCCGTCGTTTATATATAAATATATTACTAAACGTTTCAACTGCATGTCCTTATCGCACCACTAATAGTTTCCCGTAAACGCATACGTTCATCAGGCATCAATCGTGATTGGCGATTGACGCCTGATGAACGTATGCATGTAAGGGAAATTATTAGTAGCGCGACAAGTACATTCAGTGGAAATGTTTAGCAATATTGAAGTGTCATTGAATGGAAGACTCTCCGTATCAACTTTTGCGCAGTCGATTTCTTATATATATATATATATATATATATATATATATATATATATATATATATATATATATATATATATATATATATATATATATATATATATATATATGTGTGTGTGTGTGTGTGTGTGTGTATATACATACACATATATATGAGAAATCGACTACGCAAAAGTTAATACGAAGAGTATTAGAAGAGCTAGGGCGGCGAGATGGTAGAATCGTTATCAAGCCGGGCGAAATGCCTAGCGGTATTTCGTCTGCGTTACGTTCAGAGTTCAAATTCCACCGAGGTCAAATTTGCCTTGCATCCTTTCGGGGTCGATTAAATAAGTACCATTTACGCACTGGGGTCGATGTAATCGACATGATCCCTTTGTCCTTCTTTGTCCTTTCTATGTTTAACTCCTTGCGGGCAATAAAGAAATATATATATATATATATATATATATATATATATATATATATATATATATATATATATATATATATATATATATATATATATATATATATGTATAAACGCCATGCTGGACCGTTGAAATCTACCAGTGTTTTTTCATTCTCTTTCCGTGTTTATTTTCTCTTATTCCTTTCTGTTGAGGAGCGTAGGCTCGAAATCTAAAAGACTTTTTCATTTTCCCGAGCATCAAACTGATACACTTGCTTGTTGTTCATACACCCGTCTTCGTCATTTGTTTTTCTATAAATTCCAACTATGTGTGTGTGTGTGTGCGTGTGTGTGTGTGTGTTTGTGCATGTGTTTGTCTCCATCACCACCATCACCACCACCACTACCACTTGACAAATGGTGTTGCTTTACCTATCTTTTGTAACTTGGCAGGTAGGCAAAAACGGATCGATAGAAAAAGCACCAGACTTAAAAAAATAATAATTACTGGAGACGATTTTCCCCGCTAAAACCTCTCAAAGCGGTCGCAGTCTAATGATCTGAAGAAGTAAGATGTAAATGGTAAGACATACTTCATTACTACTTCTTTTCTTGTTCTTTAAATTCAGATCAGCCTTCATTAAACAGGCATTTGCCTCAAAGAATTTCCGTTTACCAAATTCATTTGAATAAATCTGAAATCGTTGCGTCTTCCTGAAAAAGGTCAGACCAGTTAAAGTCCAATCGCATTATATATGAGTGATTGTATCTTTTTACAAATGTGTTATTTGCGGGTTATTTGTCTGCTATTACTAGCAGGTTGAGTGACCGTGTGATGTCTCCATCATTGGTATCGTTATATATTTATAGAATGAGATATAGCCGAAATGATATGGTATCAAATTTGTGAGGGACTTCCTCACAGTTTCGAAATCTCGAATTCACTCACAACGCATTGGTTAGAACGTGTTACAGTAGAAGATACTTACCCAAGATATCGAGCAATAAGTCTGGATTCGAGTCAAAGTGGTTGTAAAGCGAACTTCTGAACCACACAGCTATGCTTACACCTGTATAAATGCATAGTTTTCGTAGCACAACATTGCCTAAATTCAGTGGAATGAATGTAAATGTACTGAAGAACGGAAATTAACGCGATATATTGGTATCTGTCGCTCTCAATCAGTTACAGCGTGATTTCGTTCTGCCTGTTTTGAGGTATACTGTGTTTTTATGACATGTTACACCTGGTTGCTTAGCATTTAACAGCACATATATATATATATATATATATATATATATATATATATATTCTTTTCTACTCTAGGCACAAGGCTCGAAATTTTTTGGGAGAGGGGGGCTAGTCGATTAAATCGATCCCTGTACGCAACTGGTACTTAATTTATCAACCACGAATGAATGAATGAAAGGCAAAGTCGACCTCGGCAGAATTTGCACTCGAAACGTAAAGACAAGAAATACTGCTAAGCATTTCGCCCGGCTTGCTAACGTTTCTGCCAGCTCACCGCCTTAACACAAATATATATATTAAGTATGCGATATCAATAGTGCTGACATTACTGAGCGAAATTCAAAAACTCTCCCCACATACACTCACATGCACACACATGCACATATATAATTTATCTTTAATCAAAAGTATAGTTCGTGTTCCACGAGCAGCAATTCGACTTTTTCTATCCAAATGATTTTTAACCCAATACGTTCTTGCTTTAATAATATATAGCTTTATCAACTTCGAGCTCTACAGTTAAAAAAGGGGCTATTTCATGTTCTCTCGAAATGTCTACAATCAACAATATGTGTGTTTGTGTGTTTGAGTTTGTGTGTGTGTGTGTGTGTGTGTGTGTGTGTGTGTGTGTGTGTGTGTGTGTGTGTGTGTGTGTGTGTGTGTGTGTTGTCCTTCCACCATATTTCACAATAGGTGTTGTTTTTTTCACGTCCTTGTAACTTAGCCGTTCTGCAAAAAAAAAATGACCGATAAAATAATTACCAAACTTAAATATATAAAATAAGTCTTGGAGTCCATTTGTTCGACTAAACCCTTCGAGGCGGTGCACCAGCATGGCCGCAGTCTAATGACTGAAACAGGTAGAAGAGAAAAGGAACGAATGAAATGCTGTAGTTTTTGTTTGTATGGTGTAGGTTTATTCAACAAAGTGTGGTTGAGTGTTGCGCGAGAGATGCATTTGAAGATCAATTAGATTAGTTTGCTATTTCTTAGTGTTATCGCAGCTTTCGTCAATTCGACGTTAACGTTATCTTCTTTATTACTGTTTCATTTAAAGCTGTAATATTGAACTATATATAACGTGTCGGAAACGAGAAGTTGGTTAAAATAATAAAACTTTCCTCGATGTAACTGTTGAAGAAGAAGAAAAAAAATATGTATGTATATATTGTTTTCATCATTTATCACGATAAGAGTGTTTATCATTCTAATTGTATCGTCAATGTTTCATTTTTATAACTGACATTTTCAGGTATATTATAGGAACGGCAGATATCGAAGTACGTTTTAAAATGAAACGCAAGGTTGGATAAATGTTTTGGCTTGCAAAAATCAAGGCTCTTGAGTTCAAAATGATACAGTATCTTTTTACTGGTATGTGATCCGTCAAATATTTCGTTACAATAATTTTAGGTTCGCTTGCGTTAACCTCAATGAGTGTTTTACTTGTTCGGCTTTCCATTAGTATACACTTTAATTGTTATACTGACACACTGCAATAATAGTCTTATATGTACTGTTTTGGCTCAATGAGGTACATTCGCAAGATTTTGGGTGAGGTCAAGGGTATGGTAAAATCACTTGCCCAACATGCCACCGAGAACTCATTGATACGAAGCGAATTCCTTGACCACTCCGGCATGTCAGCTTCCAAATGTCATCATAATATATAGGCATATATATAGACATGTCTGCATATATATATATATATATATATATATATATATATATATATATATATATATATATATATATATATATATATTATATATATATATATATATATATATATATATATATATATATATATATCAAAATAAGCAACAAGGATATCCAGAGGTAATGCAGTACGATCGTTTCATGCAGCTATATTTAATTGAACAGTGCAATCAATTTAAAATGCAGATGGACAGCTATACTAATGTGCTCTAATTTAATTAAATTCTGTGTCTTTGTGCAGCTGAAGATTGCTCTGCATTTTAAATTGATGTGATGATTGCATTGTTCAATTAAATGGAGTTGCATGAAACGATCGTACTGCATTTCCATATATCTTTGGCCGTTTACTTGTTTCACTCATTAGACTTTGATCATGCTTTGATACTATCTTGAAGGGTTTTAGTCGAAAGAATCAACAGCTTTAATTATTTGTAAAGCCTGGTACTTATTCTGTCGGTGTGTTGCTGCGGAACCGCCAAGTCACGAGGACATAAACACACCACACACACGTTGTCTGGCGGTAATGGGGGACAGACACAAACACACACTCACACACATACACACACACACACATATATATATATATATATGTTCGCCCTGCAAATTATTTTATTTACTAATTAAAGTTCGAAACTTAAGATCCGGCTGTAAAACATGTTAAATGTTTTTATTTTTCATTCCCTTCGAAATCGCTCTTAACTGTGGTTTGGACTTTTTGACTGTTCCTTCCAGCATATAGGGTGACCTGTCAAGGCTCGCCTCTTTCTGTTTAAATGTACACTAATTCATTCATATATATATATAAATATATATAAGCAAGGTTAGTGGAGTTAGAGGTTGGAATAACCATCTAAGGGATAAAAATATCCGTTATACTACCGATATAATTACCTATGTTAACCCTGGACATATATATGCAAGCATATTATGCTCATAGATTATAGGTAATGACAAAGATAAACATGAGTTTATCAGGAATTAAATTTAAAGTAAACAGAAAATGAAAAAAATATTTGATAAAGAAAAATAATTTTTAAAATAATAAAAAATAATAATTGATGTAAGTCAATTGTTGCTGATCAATATTTCTTCATATTCTGTTTACTTTGAATTTATATACGACAGGCTTCTTTCAGTTTCCGTTCACCAAATGTACTCACAAGACTTTAGTTGGCACGAGCCTATGATATTAGATAATTGCCCAAGGTGCTACGCAGTGTGACTGAACCCAACACCATATAGTTGAGAAGCAAACTGCGCATCTATATGCACAAAAGACTAAAAACGAAACCGCATAGTTTATAACGAAATTAGGTAACTGGTACCGAAGAAAATATGGCGCAAAAAAGCTTGGTTTGAAAAGAGTTGAATATTGACAATTGACAAGAAATCTTCGATAAATGCATTACAATCATGTAGCATAAGTACCATTTACAGCTAACCTTAAATATAGGTTAATTAACAAGAGCTAAATATCAGTTTGCTTTATTCAGCAAAAATCGTTAAGTAACTTAAATAAGTACATGAGGAAAGCTGATAATCTCCAGTGACAGAACGAGAGTAACTAAATCATTTGATAGTTTAACATAATAAACATGACTGTAGATTTATCAAATTTGATAGTGTCGAAATGTTTGCTTCCATTTCTGAAAACCTTAATATGTAGTACATTAGAATTCATATATGTACACACGCATATACGCTCACACACACACGCAAGCACACACGCAAACACACATATAACAAAGTATGTTTGAAGGTTACCGCACGAGTAAAAAACTAAGGAAAAAATATGAAAATGCAGGAGAGGTTAGATTATGAGTCGCAAGAGTGGCTGTGTGGTAAGTAGCTTGCTTACGAACCACATGATTCCGGTTTCAGTCCCACTGTGTGGCACCTTTAGCAAGTGTCTTCTACTATAACCTCGGGCCGACCAAAGCTTTGTGAGTGGATTTGGTAGACGGAAACTGAAAGAAGCCCGTCGTATATATGTGTATATATATATATATATATATATATATATATATATATATATATATATATATGTGTGTGTGTGTGTGTGTGTGTGAGTGTGTGTGTGTTTGTGTGTATGTGTGTATGTCTGTGTATATGTTTGTGTGTCTGTATTTGTCCCCCACCAACATCGCTTGACAACTGATGCTGGTGTGTTTGCGTCCCCATAACTTAGCGGTTCGGCAAAAGAGACGGATGGAATAAGTATCAAGCTTACAAAGAATAAGTCCTTGGGTCGATTAGCTCGACTAAAAGGTGGTGCTCCAGCATGGCCACAGTCAAATGACTGAAACAAGTAAAAGAGTAAAAAGAGTAAAGAGTAGACTTTTAAAAGTTTTTATTAACTTAACTGGTTTCACTTAAAAAGATTGTCAAAAATAAAGTACAGAAATATATTCAAATTAAGTGACTGCGACCATCTTGAAGGGTTTAGTCGAAAAAATTAATCCCAAATCTTATTTTTCTAAACCTGGTGCTTATTCTATCAGTCTTCCAAATGTACACTTTTTGCCGAATCTTTTGCATAAAAAAAAATAATACCAGTTGTCAAATGGGTGGTTTTCGGAGACAAAACGTAAAAACAAACATACTCACACAGATGAATACTTTTCCAAAGTTTCCTTGCAAGTGGTAAATTTCCTAAAATGCTAAAAGGTGGAAGCAGAGCAGAGGCCCAAAACTAGAGGCCAATCTCTCTGACTTTACATATCAGTAAAATCATGAAGTGAATCATCAGAAAGAAATTGATAATGTTTCTAGAAGACCAACACGCAGCATGGTTACTGAACAACACACACCATGGTTACTGAACAACACACAGCATGGCTTTCGTCCAGGATGAAGCTGCCTCACACAACTCTTTATGACTGGGTTTTAAAACAGCTGTTTGACCATTCAGATGTCAACATGATATACCTTGACGTTGCAAAGGCATTTGATAAGGTAGCTCATAGCTTGATATGTCAATAGCGAGACCTTGGCATTGCTTGTAAACTGGGAGAGTGACCGCATGACTTCCTAAAGGACAGCAGTCAGACAGTTGCAGCCAATAGTGCGTTTTCTGAGGAAACACAAATCCTAAATTCCAGGGAACTGTTCTGGGGCCATTATTGTTCATAATATCTCTTAAACATGTCCAGGGTCACTCGAACAGCCACTGTCACGAGCTACGCTAATGATACAAGATTATTACAAGCAATAAAAAAAAAATCAATTGACTTCGCAAGCTTATAGCGGGACCTGAATTCGATATACAAGTTGGCCGAAATAAACAACCCGCAATTTAATACTGGAAAATGTCAAGTAGTGTGCTATCAACTCACAAATGCACAACAGCCTGCATATACAAGACCCGAAGATACTGCAATCCCAGAGTCACAGTGTGTGCAATGATGCATAATTTCATATGCACATTACCAAGATGGCAGCAAAGTACAGACAACTGGAAGGATGGATACTAAGGTCAGGTCCTTCAAGACGAGAGACCAAGAAACTATGTTGACCCTATGGTGAAACTTTGTTCTCGGCTGTCTGGATTATTGCTCCCAGTTATGGTCACCACACAGTGCCAAACTAACAGCGGAGCTTGATGCAGTCCAATGCCACTACATTAAAAAGACTGAAACAGTGCAGCGGACAAATTACAGGGATAGGCTGAGAAAAATAGGCAATGATCTACATATGGCAAACTCTCGGACGGCTAGTATCTAATTTCCGCATTTAGTGTTATAGAAATGCCAGAACTTCACACCATTGTATTGCACCAAAAGTACCATCTACTCCATCTAAATTCAGGACATGGTACTGCAATAGTCTAGGGCTCAAAGGCCCATAGCTCTTCAATGTTCTGCCACAAGAATTAAGAAATCTGTATAAGGTGGAAGCAGATATCTTCAAAAAGGAACAAAACATCCTCCTCTCCACAATACCGGATGAACCAATAGCCCGACATGTGGTACAGATGAGGGCAGCGGAATCAAACTCCCCTATACACCAAATGGGCCAACAGCTGGGACAAAGGCACATACAAGAGTGGTGATGTGAAACACCCCAGACTGAGGAAGTCAGAAAGACCACGGTGGTGCTCCAGCATGACTGCAGCTGTATGGCTGAAACGAGTAAAAGAGTGTATATATATATATATATATATATATATATATATATATATATATATATATATACCACGGACATCTACACAGTTTTCATCAACAAAATTCAATCAAAACAAATAAATCAGAGCAAAATTCCACGAACAGTAGGAATGAACCAGCAACTGCTACAAAGCGAACTTCATAATCAAATAGACAAGCTTTCGGTTCCGCGCACACACACGCACACACACACACACACACACACACACACACACACAGACACACACAGACACACACACACACACACACACACACACCACGCAAACTTTGGAGATAATGAAATTGAAATTATCATGCATACAAGAGAGAGAACCAGAATTTTGTCTGCGATATTGCTTGTAAAAGAAAATTCTAATCCAGCAGAACACTTTGATGTATGTATGTAGGCGTACAATAACGTGAAGACAAATGACCCTGTATGAGTATATATATTCTATTTGTATTAACCAGGAAGTTTATCTAAACAATCTTTGGTCTATATAAATAGGACGGGTCAGCTATGAGTAAATACTCCCACGAACTCACATCAGATATATCAAAAAACGACCTTATCAACTCTGTAGTAATTTTAACTTAAACATCACCATAGCCACAAACATAACTGTTAATTTCCTAAAAGTTAACTCGTAGTCAGCTTATATAAACCATTCATTTAAATTTTACATGACCCGATATAGGACTCTGCCTATGCCAATTTATGTAAAATAGTTTTAAAATATTTTATCAGTAACAGCGGTACAAAGATTTCTAATCTGTCCTCAAATAATGAAAATTCGGGAAAGTTACTTCTTGTCTTAGAAGGCATCGAAATACGTCAACAAAATAATCAGCACTTTGAAACAAAGAAATATATGCATAAAAGTCACGTTCATCATGTCACTCCATGTTCTATATCATACTGCACAAACCTTCTCGGTTTTAACGGATAAAGATCTCCACATTAACCATAACTATACAAAAATATTTACTCAAAACAAGCTAAAACTAAGTTGCAGTCGCACCAACTAAACATAGAATAATCCATAGAATATCGCATAAATAAATGAATCCAATACTCAATGGGTAAATATAGAAATGTCCATTCAATGTCTTATAAGGCAGAAGTATTTGTTACATCCAGGAAAACCAACCTCAAACGTAGTAGATAGATATTACATAGGAATAACTGAAAGGAAGTTCAATACAATATCTCGCAACCATATTAAGTATCCGGTGGGTTCCTTAATTAACACACATTAACTGAACGGGTTTTCGAAAATTAACATTTTTTTGTTTTCCCTTCTCTGTCCCCTTACCCTTTCTAACTTGTTTATACAACATCTAGTGTATAATACTATTATTACATATGTTACATATATTATATATCATACCTTGATACCGTGTGGACTTAGATCCCCGTTGACAGGCCGCTAGTATTTATAGTGTTAAACACTTTCGATATGCAGATTAGGGACTTCTTCATAGAGTAACTGCTGCATTTGTTGAGTATATAAACAGTTTAGCTGCTTGTTTCTCTGGAAATTGCAAAAGTGACGTAGACGCCTCTGATGAGACCCCCAATAAGGTTTGAAAATCGATTAAGGTTGTACATCATTTTTTTCAGTCTGCGGAGAAATGGCTAAACTTTGCTTTGTTTAAATTATACCATATGTTACATATTATTAGTTTCGGGAAGGGCTTTGGCCACGCGGAGGCACTGTTAATAGCGTTAATGCCTGTTTATTTCACAATCATTTACCAATCCTGTCTCCGGAATCAATTCTGATGTAATAGTGACATGATTAAACCTGCCATTCTTATCCGGGTTCATCCGGTATATCAGATAAGAATCTATTTTAAATGTTCTTCGAGCGCGTGCATATGTACACTTTGTAAATCTCTGACGCTATTTGGCAAAGCATTCATATTTCCTTCCTATTTCATTTAATTTGTATATTGTCAATTATTTATCGCACTTACTTCGTGTTTTCTATATTCATAAAAATGGAAATAACAAAATTTTGTTCATTAAGGCTGATTTTTGGAAAATGCGGGTACAAATAATATCATATCGAAAATGAATTTTCAAATGCCTCCACTTGTAAACATTCCGAAAATTGAAGCAGCTTAGCTTGACGAACGTCTAATTAGCCATTAATTAAGACATGAAACTCAAGCAACTAATTAATGATGAGTTTTCAAATATATATATATGTGTGTGTGTGTATTATGAATTTATATGCGTGTGTATGTGTGTGCCTGTATATATATATATATATATATATATATATATATATATATATAAAAGTTCATATTTATATGTATGTATATATATATATATATATATATATATATATATATAATGTATTTAGATATAAATATCTGTCTAAATCTGTCTTGGGTATGTGTGCAAAAGAAATTAGTCGTAAATATACGTAGGTTTCAAAATAGTGCACCAAACATAGTTATTCATCTGTGCATGAGTGTGTCTGTGTGTGTGTGCGTGCGTGTGTGCATTCATGTTCCGATGCTTGTACATATGCATCTAGAAATATATAGGTTACTCTGTATAGTAAACTGCTTGATATTCGATACAAACACACACAAACAAACACACACACACGAACACACACACAAGTGACATTCACAAAGATGACACACGCTCAGACAGAAGCCACACGTGTGCACAAATATGTGTGTATATGTTTGTGCACTCGTCTTAAAATGCAGGGTTATGCATACGGTATTACCGAATTTTCTATGAGCATATATAATTGTATGCATATGTTTACACTCATACACATTTATGTATGTATGTATGTATGCATGTGTGTATGTATGTACGTACGTATGTATGCAGGTATTCATATACATATACCCCGAAACAAACATTTATATACGCACTGTACATGTACATGCACATATGTATATAGATTTCTGTATAAACGCTGCACACACATTTATGTATGTATATATTTTTGTATAATTGCATATATATATATATATATATATATATATATGTGTGTGTGTGTGTGTGTGTGTGTGTGTGTGTGTGTGTGTGTGTGTGTGTGTGTGCATATGTATGTGTAATATATATATATATATATATATATATATATATATATATATATATATGTGTGTGTGTGTGTGTGTGTATGTATTTATACATATATACATATATATATATGTACACATACGGAATAACAGACATACACACGCGCACTCATAAAATATATGCACGTATATATGTGTGTTTTGAGTGTATATATACATACATGTAAATATATATATATATATATATATATATATATATATATATATATATATATATATATATATTTATATATATATATATATATATATATATATATATTCACATATACACGTGTGTATCTGAGTGCATACACTCATACATACTTGTACATACATACCTGCATATATATATATATATATATATATATATATATATATATATATATATATATATATATATATATATATATACCTATATATAATACACACATATATGTATATATATATATATATATATATATATATATATATATATATATATATATATATATATATATATGTATATACATACACACGCGCATACACTTACATATATGTATTCATCAGATAAGAGCCATTGATAATAAATGTGTTTATATATTGAAGAACTTAATGTTATCTTTAACGCTTCTTAAGATCTCCAACTTCCTTTATTTCTCTTTTCGCGTCCTTCTTTTCGTTCTTCCTTCCCAACTTATTTCATACCTTTTCTCCGTCTTTCTGTCTTTCTTTTTGCCTCCTCTTTCTCTCCTCTTTCTCTACTCACTTCCTCTCTAATGCTCTCTTTTCCTTCCTCTACTTCTAGTTTCACGTCAATGCAGTTTTCAACTACATTTCAAGAATAACACTTTGATAGAATATCGATTCTTCATTTATTTTCATAGATTGCCATCTTCTCATCAACGCTTTTTATCTACTCCAAGATTTTTATCTCTTCCGAGATTTTTCTTATTGCTAGCTGCCATCTTTAGGCATGTCAATATGGCCTCTGTTTGTTGAACTGAAGCTTTGAATCATAATTTAATCAATTGCCCAAGAATCAGAGTTCAGTTGCTAGGTTGCTACTGTATAGCAATACTTTCCGTTTTAATCGCCAAAATCTTCTTCAAACGCAAGACGAATTACCGATGCAATTTGTAACTGTTCGCAGCTGAGCAGTATCTGTAAGATTGTTGGTTCACATGGAGCTATATTTCACAATCTGTGCTGTTTTGTTATTTTTTAAATTTATTTATTTGCTTACTTTAAATATGCAGAAAGTGTTGGATTTATCGGCGAAGTAGTTATATGTGATAAATCTTAGTGTGTCCAAGACTTTTCTCTTATGTCTATAACTTGTATAGCGTTTTATGTTTGAAGTCTTGATTTGATATATTCAACTGTATCTATCAATGGGTTATCTATTTTATGGATTTCAAGCGAGGGATAAAAGGGTATCAAGGTTTTTATGTATTTATGAAGAATCTTCGTATATTTAAGTTACAGAAAAAAACAAAAAAACAAAAATAAGACAAAAAATGCAATGTGAAATCTAAGTCAATTATCGGTACGAGCATGGCTGAGTGGTTAAGAAGCTCGTTTTGCAACCACGTGGTTGCGGGTTCACTCACACTGTGCGGTATCTTGGGTATATATTTTTTCTACTTTAGTCCTTGACCGAGTATTGCATTGTGAGTGTTTGGTACTAGGAAACTATGTGCAAGCCTGACTTTAATTTATATATATATATATATATATATATATATATATATATATATATGGCTGATATTTAGCAAGGTGAGACACACATAAGAAGGAAGGAAACAAAGGACCACTGATGAGGTCACAGAAGTGTGACGAAAGAACTCTGGCCGAAATAAGATTAAGATTAATGTAATATAAAGGTGAAGCAAATTAACACCAAATATACAGTGCGTGTGTTTTTATTGGCTAAACTGGCAATATGACCATCCCCAAGTACAACAACATATATATATATATATTTATATATATATATATATATATATATATATATATATATATATCTGTGTTTGTGTGTGTGATTTTTTTGTTTTGTTTTGCTTCTCCTCCCTCTTCCCCTCCGCTTGACAAACGATATTACTTCGTTTACCTCCCCGACAACTAGTGGCTCGCCAAAAGAGGATTAATAAAATAAGTACCAGACTTAAAACAATAAACGATGGTAGTCGTCGTCGTCGTGGGGCGCAATCTATTCGACTAAAACCCTTCAAACAATGCCCCAGCATGGCCCCAGTCCAGTGACTGAAACAAGCAAATTATAATAGATAAAAATCACAAGGTATTCGAAGCTTTACAGTTTCTTATTTCTTTATTGCCCACAAGGGGCTAAACATAGAGAGGACAAACAATGACAAACAAAAGCATTAAGTCGATGATATCGATCTCAGTGCGTAACTGGTACCAATTTAATCGACCCCGAAAGGATGAAAGGCGAAGTTGACCTCAGCGGAATCTGAACTCAGAACGTAACGGCAGACGTAATACCTATTTCGTTATTGCCCACAAGGGGCTAACATGGAACAAACAAGAACAGACGAACAGTTTAAGTCGATTACATCGACCCCAGTGCGTAACTGGTACTTAATTTATCGACCCCGAAAGGATGAAAGGTAAAGTCGACCTCGGCGGAATTTGAACTCAGAACGTAGCGGCAGACGTAATACCGCTAAGCATTTCGTTCACCGTGCTAACGTTTCTGCCAGCTCGCTGCCTTTGCAGTTTTATAGTTTCTAAGCTTTACAGTTTCTAACCGAATACACAGACGGATTTAGCTGTCATGTAGAGGGAAATGAAACACATGGAAATCTATGTTTTGAAGCAATTTTTAATTCTTGATTGATGCACTTAGATTTAATCGTTTTTTTTCAACACAGTCAGCTAAAAATAATTGATCTGTCTTACATATTAGTTATTATGCTTATTTTATTTTTCCTGATGTTGCTTAATTAGAATTGAACACACCTTTTGCAAAGACACCTTTTTCAAAGAAACCTTTTCCGAAATTGTCAGTATCTGACACCAAATATTTAGATATACATCATAGGATGCAATACAAAATTTGCTTTGTCTATCGAAGCATTTACAATTAGTTTAAATCGTTCACTTTTGAAGCATGTCTTATAAAATCAAACAAAATAAGGATAAACACGGGTGTTTGACGCAAGAGATTTGACAAAGAAACAAGAAATAATAATAATAATAAAACTGAAGCAGAGACCAAACATATTGTGCGTGTGTTTAATCGGCAAAATATGCCCACCCCCGAGTATAGCAATAAATGTTTCAACTCACGGTTTCACATTGAGGATATTGCAAAAAAGATACATAAATTTTATCTCACCACATAACACTACTCCGCACACATTAGCACTGACCACTTCCCAGCACACACACCATCATCCACATACCTACACATGCACACACGCACACGTCAAGGTCACCAGCAGCTATCCTCACACACATACATGCTCTCGAATACACACGCACACACACCTTCGTTTTGGGATCACCACTACTTTCTTTTTATCTCCCCTTCTTTCTAGCTCTCCTGTTTGACCACCTTTGTCCGGCATTCGCCATGATTGATCGCTAGCCATTAAACCGTTTTGTATTTTCTCTCTCTGCTTATTTCTGTGTTTCTTTCTGTCGAAGAGCGAAGGCTCGAAGCGTAAAAGACTTTCTCACTTCCCGAGCGCTAAACTAATACATCTGTTTGTAGTTTACACACCCGTCTTCGTCCTTTGTTTTGTTTGTTTTTTTTTTGTAAATTCCAACTATATATATATATATATATATATATATATATATATATATATATATATATATATATATATATATATATATATATATATACATACATACATACATACATACATACATACATACATACATACACACATACATATATATATATATATATATCAGAATGTAAAAAGAGAGAAAATAGATAGCTTCTGACAATGCGGTAAGTTTAATAAAACCTTTCTATTTCAGTAGCAATGACCTATCTTCAGAAGAAATGAACAGTCTAAGAAAAGACCAGTTATATAGGCTCCTTGAACCCATTCAAATTCCCTACTGTTTATGAAACCCCTGTTGCGACATTTAGCAGGCCTGCGTTCTTGTATGGAGTCAGAGATGGACGTAGGATATCCGTTGGGCCCAAATGCCTTTAAGAATTGAGTAACATGTGCATTCCAGCTGGTGTTGTTGCTGCACCTTTTGCGTATCCAGGCGATCTCATTATGTTGGCTGTATAGAAGATAACCAGCAAGATATTTTGAAACGCAAGCAGTTGACGAAACACACCACAAGAAACACAGCACAAGGAGTTGCTAAACTGTAAAAAAGAAAACAAGAAAATCACCGCAAAAAATAAACATATATGTTGATATAAACGATAATAGGTAAATAAATAAATAAATAAATAAATAAAATGCAACAGCAAATTGAAATTGGAGCAAGAAAATCGTGATTGCAAGGATGATCAGAATCATTTTCCTAATTAGAATCATTTTCCTATTTCACAAAGACAATACGAAATCAGATATAACGGTTAATTTGCGAGAGGAATTAAAACTATTATTACTTGATAGACAACCAAAAGGGACAGTTACTCACTGGGAAGTGATACATGCATTCAAACAGATGGCACGTGTAAAATTAATATGTATCCCATATCATGATTGATACTGTTCTTAAGGGAGAGGGACATATAACCAGAGAACTTGTTAAATTGTATTCAGCATGTACACAAGAGGAAAATAGCGAAAGAATGGGTAAAGGAAAACGCTGAATGTATTAAACGGAATGGGCGATAAGTAATTTATGAAAAACTATCTCCTTCACCAGTAAGTTTACCGTCAAAACAGATGCAAACTGCTTTCACATATACTTCACAACTGAATGAGAAAAGCTCTTTAGAAGAAGAGTCGCGGTTAGGGACAACATGCATAACAAATTGTTGCAGACATTTTGTGCCTACATTTGTTGTACTTTATTCCTATATTTGTTGTTTTTCCGCTTGTTAAATTCTTAAAATACTAATTCCCACTTTATAGGTCTTTGAAATTGCGTTTGTCCGTAACATCAACAAGCTTAGTTCTGCACTGAATAACTCAAGAATAATATTGCGCAGTTCTAAACACCTATCAATTAACATTCTATCCAAATTCTTTCGAACCTAGGTTCTCATTCCTAAGGTATTTTTCGATGTAATTATTATTATTAATATGCCGTATGTAAACAAACAAGTTTGTTTTCGAAGTGCTGAAATGTATGGTAGAACAAGTAGAAAGATAAATTTTTTTCAACGCATAGATACTGAACAGTATAGATATAATGGATAAAATCCTTTTTTTGCCTTTTTAAAAGCAGAAACATTTGTTGTCATCCAGGGCTTCTACTTGTTCTATTATTATTATTCAGATCACAGCCAGGAATCGAACTTGGAATCTTGGGGATAGTAGCACGCGCTCTGAACGACTACACCATATGCCCGTGGGCGTATTTTATTATTATTTTTTAAATTTCAAATGATTTATAAGTTTTCGATTATTTCAAATGTGTTTGTGCTGCATTTGACCTGCTGAGAGGAATTTTCACAGCAGTTGGCTATGGAAAAAAAATCTTCCTTTATGCAACTGATGATGATGATATATATATATGTATGTGCGTGTGCGTGTGCGTGCGTGTGTGTGTGTGTGTGTGCGCGTGTGTGTGTGTGCATATTCCCTTTTCCGCTTGACAATGGTATTGGTATGATTAAGTCACCATATCTTAGCAGAATCGGTGAAAGGGTCCAACAAAATAAGTATTAGACTTCAAAAATAGAAAGAATTGGGGAGAATTTGTTCGACTAAAACATCCTAGGTGTTGCTCCAGCATGGCTGCAGTTCAACGACTGAAATAGGTTAAAGCTATTAGTGGATATACCTAAATAGTTCTATACTGCAGTTGTTTTTCAAACAGTTGGTTATGGTCAGAGTATATATTTCTCAGAGGGTAAACACATATAAGAATTCCCAAATATATCTCTTTAAAACTCCCAAAATACCAACCACGCCATTTAATCTGATACCACCAGCACCAGCACCAGCACCACCAACGCTGCCCCCCTATCAGAATAATAGAATATTCTGGAGAAAAATGGTGTTATTGATTTCTTTCACTGTTTCTGATTTAAACATTTATCACTTCTCGCTTGAGAATTTTTTGTTTTCCTATTCAACACACACTGCATATTTCCTAACAGCGATAGCATGCTGTCTAGTCATGTCTATACATGTATTCCGGTTTGGTTAGAGTTGGATATGCTGCTAGGACGTCATCTACTGTCTTGCGATTTCAAAACTACATTTTCCTTATCTCTCTTTCCAGATCCTTCTATTTGGATAATTTTTTTCCTATCGCTTTCACTGATATTTTCTTATCAGATGGATACACCACATCAATCAGTGAACAACTCCTGGTCTGTGTACATTTGATGACAATGTCAGGCAGATTAACTCTTATCTTCTCTTCTCTGTGGTATGTGCTTGCATATCTCATAGGATAGTACAATCATTGTTCTCTCTGACTGCTTCCAGTCTACGCCTATACGATTTCTCTTGATTTGGAATAGTCTAAAGTCAGCATATTTCCCAGGAGAGATATCTTACTAAATTCTCATGTCCTTAAATGCACTCTAAGAAATTTAATGAAAGTTGGACACTGTAAACAATGGAAGGCTCACATCAAAGCGATTAGCCGATCATGCAGATGTGTTTAATGATATTAATGATATATTTGTTTACACACATACTCACACACACGAACACACGCATACACTCATATTTACAGACACATGTAAATGTGCATATATGTATATGTTTATATGAATATATGAATATTCATGTATATATATATATGTATATATATATATATATATATATATATATATATATAATATATATATATATATACTTTCCATCCTGCCCTCCACTTCTCCTGTACTGTCTCTGACACCTCTGTCCCCTTTCTCGACATTTCGGTCAGCATCCTCCACTCCGCCCTTAGCACCTCCATCCACTACAAACACACAGACTCACACTCCTATCTCAACTTCTCCTCCTCCCACCCTAGACACACAAAACTTTCTATCCCCTATTCCCAATTCCTCCGTCTACGCAGACTTTGTAGCGACAGCCATGACTTTGAGACTCAGTCTCAACTCATGGCTCACCACTTTAGCCTGCGTGGATATCCACCCACCACCATCCACACCGCCCTTGCCAGAGCACGTTCTGTGGACCGTGCATCTGCTCTCTCCCCCCGAACCCGCCCTGCCGTTTCCCGCCTCCCTTTTCCCCTTACCTACCATCCCACCACCCTACCCCTCCAACGCTCCATTCTCCGAGCTTTTCGGCGCCTCCAGTCCGACCCCTCCACCTCCCACATCTTCCCTAATCGACCCCTCCCCTCCTTCAAACGAGCCCACAACCTACGGGACCTCTTGGTCCACAGCTTCTTCCCCAACCCAACCTCCCAACCTGGCTCGTTCCCCTGCTCCCGCCCACGCTGCCGCACTTGCCCTTACCTCTCCAAAACCACCCTCCTCACCAGCACCCATCACCGACCCTATCACATCACCGACTCCTTCACCTGCACGTCTACCAACATCATATATTGCCTCTCCTGCTCTCTCTGCCAATCCCTGTACATCGGACAAACGGGACGCCGCCTGGCCGACCGATTCGCGGAACACCTCCGAGATATCAACGTCGGCAATGACACCCCGGTGTCACGCCACTTCCGTTCTGCCGGCCACTCCTTGCGGCAACACCTGTCTGTGTTTGGATTGTCCATGCACAGGCGCCATCCGGACTCCCGTTTGCGCCGTGAATAGGGATTAATCTTCTATCTTCGCTCCTTTGCGCCACATGGGCTCAACTCCCCTCCACCTCTCTTCATACTTCTCTCCACTCCCACTTCTCTTCACCCCTACTCTTTCTCTCCTCTCTCTTACTCTCTCTCACTCTCTTCTCTCGTACTCCCCCCTCTCTCACTCTTACTCTCTACACTCTTACTCCCCTACTCTCTACACTCTTACTCTCTTACTCTCTCACCCTTACTCTCTTACTCTCTTACTCTCTCACCCTTACTCTCTCACTCTCTTCCCCTCTCTCTCACTCTCTTTCTCTTCCTCCCTTTCTCCCCCCATGCCCCTCTTCCCTCTCTCTCACTCTCTTTCTCTTCCTCTCTTTCTCCCCCCATACCCACCTTCCCCTCTTTCTATCCCCCCATACCCACCTTCCCCCTCTCTTAATCCACCTTCCCTCTCTTATACCCACCCTCTCTCCTCTCTTCCTCTCCCCTCCCATACCCATCTTCCCCCTCTCTTACATCCACCTTCCCCTTCTCCCTCCTCGTCAACACCCTCTCATAAGCTCATCCCACCACACCCCAACACACTCCTACTCTACCTTCCCACTCCACCCCATCCAATTCCTTACACCCACCACCCACCCCTACCCACAGACCCCTACCTCTACCCCACCCTAAGCCTAACCCACACTCCACCCATGCCTTCCCCACCTCCCAACACCCTCACATCACACCACACCAATACCCTCGCATCACACCACGTACACCACACCAATACCCTCGCATCACACCACGCACACACTACAACTGACCAACTACTAACTCCCTTTCTCCCTTTCTCCCTTTCTCCCTTCCCCATTTTCACACTACATACGTCAAGATCACCAGCATTCTACCTCCCACACACAGCCCCTCGTTCCCGATCACCGTTTGTTATCTCCCCCTTTCTTAGCTCTCCTGAAATAAGAATTTCTAACTTCCGGTCAGTCATTGTTATGATCGGCCATTATTATGATTGACCGTTGACTGAACACTATTCAATTTTTTTTCTCCGTGTTTTTCTCCTTGTCTCCGTATTCTTTCTGTTGAAGAGCGTAGCTCGAAACGTCAAAGACTTTCCGTATTCCCGAGCGTCATACTAATATATACTTTTGTTATTTACACCACCTGTCCTCGTCTGTTGTTATTATTTGTATATTCTCCTACATATATATATATATATATATATATATATATATATATATATATATATATATATATATATATATATATATATATATACATATATACATATATATAGATGTTGGTATATGCTTATCTATATATATATATTACTCTGTGTGTGCGTTTGTGTACATGTATGTGTATGTGTGTGTATTTATATGAATATAAGGGCTATGTTGATAAGGCGCTTGTTTTGCAGCTATGTGGTTTCGTGTTCAATTCCACTACGCTGCACCTTGGGCAGGTGCTTTCAACAATAATCTCAGGCCAACCAGTGACTTGCGAGTGAACTTGATATACATATATAAAAGGTGGAGGTGGAAATAGCACAGAAGTAAGTCTAAGAAATTTCAATTTAAGAAGGAATTTGATAAAAAAAAGACTATATAAAGAAAATATCACCGGTTTCCATGTATCTCATTTTATCAAATATCAGTAAAAATCAACAAAAATTTAAGTAAAAACAGTTTATCTTCTGTCTGGGGTATATATATATATATATATATATATATATATATATATATATATATATATATATATATATATATATATATATATATATATATACATCAGTAGGTGAGAGCTAGATAAGCACATTATAGAAAACACATAGTAGTCTGCTTTCAATTTAGACTATGACTTTTTCATCCAAGACTACTACCACAGTTTCAAAAGTGGCAATAAGAGAAATCCAAAGTGAGCTCATATGGAGGTAGTAATAGAGATAAGCGTAGTTAAGCGTAATACGCATGTATTTACATGGATCAAAATAAATATTGAATAAAAATAATAAAATACATATTAGAAGAAATTGTATAATGTTTCAACTCGACAAATGCTTCAGGAAGTTAAGAGTTTTGTGATAATCATAGTTTGCAGGTGATACATGCAAATCATCATAGTTACGCAACCGGTAACTAGTCACATTGAGATGTTACTGTAAGTCGGGCAACTTATGATTACTACGTAAACCGTAGCTTCCTGAAACAGCTGTCGAGTTAAGACATTACATAATTTCTTTATACGTTTTTTCTTTTACTATTTTTTAAATCTGTATTCATTGTGCCCCATGTACATATATCCATATTTATAACTATATCTGTCTATTTCTCTCTCTTTATACACACACACACGCACATACACACACACACACACATACACACACACACACACACACACACAAACAAACACACACATATATATATATATATATATATCACCTACTGTGCTCTACACACACCTCTGAATATTTGTGTCAATATGTACCACTTTGCGACAATATAGCTTTTCATCTAATAAGATATCCTTGGCCTGAAAATTAGCCGGCAGTATACACCTGACTTGGATTTTTACCAATTCTGAGGCACCGTTCGCTATGAAACATATGAAGCCCGGATTTCCGATGCTCCATTCCATAAGCCTTCTATATATAAATATATATATATATATATATATATATATATATATATATATATATATATATATATATATATATATCAAGCCTTACTTTATATATGTGCGTGTGTATTAGTGTGTGTGTTGCGCATGTGTGCATTTGTCTATGTGTGATTGCGCTTGCGGAAAAGACGATAATAAGAACTAACTACCATCATGATAAATTTCCAAAACTATGCAAATATCAGAGTATCTGGCGTTATGTAAGCGGTATCTGGTTCCTGTCATTATATTCCGAATAAGAATCCTATGTAAAAGATGTAGACTTTTACATATGCTCGACATATGGATACAACTGACGATGAAAACAAGAGTTAGACGAGAGTTGTGGACAGTGGTTGTGTTGTAACTAGCTTGCTTATCAACCACATGGTTCTGGGTTCAGTCCCATGGCATGGCACCTTGAGCAAGTGTCTTCTGCCATAGCCTCGGGCTTGGTAGACGGAAACTGAAAGAAGCTCGTCATATATGTGTGTGTGTGTGTGTGTGTGTGTGTGTGTGTATGCATGTTTGTGTGTCTGTGTTTGTAGTAGAGATAAAAAAAAGTATCAGAGAGAATAAAAATTTTTACAGGATCCACGGATAAATCTAAAACTGATCATCGGCGGATTAGATCAAGCAGTATCTAAACAGAATGTTCAGAGTTTGGTTGGAAACAATCGACCAGATCACAGTTACCTTTCTATGTCTGCAAAGGAAAGTTTAAGATGTTCGGTTTAAGTGACTCAATCCTAACACAGGGGATGGATGCCTTTTGCCAAATAAGAATTATCTTTTCTGCTACATTCTTGACAATTTGCTTAATTTATTTTAATGTGTGTGTAATCTAGACCTTATGTGTCACACATATATTCGGTGACCTAGTATTAAAAATAATAAAGAAAACAAAGTCGAAAACTCTATTTATTTCACATAATTTCAAAATTTCAAATCCGTCGCGAAATCTGAAGATATAAATTTTAGAGCTTGAGATTTTAACAATCTTGTATTAAAAAGATTTCGCAAAAGAAAATCGATTTCTAACAATGAATGTAAAAAAATAAAATGAGGAAAGGCAAATTCATATATGTTATAAATTCATTTTTCGCTCATTATTCAAAATTCAAAGTGGATTGCGGAGCTTAAAGATGTAACTTTAAGAACTTCAGATTTTAACACATTTGTTTTAAAGGATCTGCGTAAAAGGCCCCGTTTTCGCTCCACCTATACAGTTTATATGATCGGCTTCTTTCGTAATAACTACATTGGCTGTAAAAGCTCTCGACTTGCCAGCTGCTTACCAAATCCATCTAAGTTGCATCTAATATTTTTGGCTTTTTTTCCCTCTGATAACTCTTACTGTATCGCCTCCAAAATCCCTTACTGGTTCGTAATCGGGGTCTCCATAGCCCTTAGATGTCCACATAAGTTATGAGCAGTAAATTAGTTAAATATCTACAAAACACAAAATATTTTAACAATTTTTAAATACAATTCCTAATGGAGAACCGTTAGAATAAAATGGGAATCAAACGAGCCCACAAGCAAAAATTGGTTGAAAACTTCTGCCTTCGATGCATGTCCTTTTGAAGTTCACCTTCCAAGGGTTGAAATTTTCTGGATGTCCCTCTACGCCCACATTTTTCCCTCTGTTGCCATTATCTACAGATGTTCACATTAAGCCATAAACTTCATTAATCTTACCAATCTGAACACTGCCTCTTCACTCCTCTTTTGGTTATCTTATAAAAAAACAAAACAACTAAGAAAGCTTAGCCAAAACGCTACTAAGTACGAAGTAACTCCGTAACCCGAAATATTTTGCATTCAATGTCATTAGCAGTATTGTTGCGTGCGTTTGACTCATCGCGTTCTTGATTTCGTGTATTTCTCTCTTTTTAGGGAAATTATCTGCCTTTCCGTTGTTCATTCTAAGATTTCGACTTGTCAGTCTCAAGTATGCGATATCTACATTACACTCGTCTTTATCTAACAGTTAGAAATACCTCTAAGTGAGCTATTTCAAGATAATACACAATTTCTTTACATTTATCTGCTATGTTATTTAAGCTGTTTAGTTTCTAATGTCCGTTACATTCAGTTTATCATTATCATTATTATTGTTATCATTATTATTATTATTATTGTTGTTGTTGTTGTTGTTGTTGTTGTTGTTGTTGTTACTGCTGTTATTTTTATCGTCGTCATCATCCTCAACAGCAATATTAATAACTTTTGCTGTATCACGAATTTTATCTTCGCTTTCTACAGTTCAGTGTTTCGTTCCTCATAGATTAAGGTCGTCTGCTCTTCTACATAATTCTAAACTGCGTTTAGTCACTCTGTCTTTTATCTTCTACATGTTTCAACCGCCAGACTGTGGCCCTGCTGGGGCACTGTCATGAAGAGTATTTACTCGTAAGAATCGACTCCAGTATTTAGTTTTTTCAATGCCCTGCTACTTGTTTTATCGGTCTCTTTTTACCGAACCGCTATTAAAGGGACATAAACACATCAACACCTGTTGTCAAGTGATAGTGGGGAGAAAAGCAGACACAAAAACACACACATGCAGCCACACATAATATATACTCACACATATACATACATATACACACATACACACACGATGGGCTTCTTTCAGTTTCTATCTACCAAATCCACTCCCATGGCTTTGGTTGGGATCGGATATATAGTAGAAGACACTTTCCCAAGATGCCATAGAGTTAGACTGAACCCGGAACCATGTGGTCGGGGAACTATAGTCAAACCACACAGGCCCGCCTAGTGGCAAGTTTTTTTCTCATTTATAAGCAGATATCTTCTGGAGAAGGATTACAAAATGGTTATATTATCGTTAAGGTACTAAATATGGTTTATCGAATAAATTTAACTTGGAGACGGTTTCATAGAAGTGTCAGCGTCTAAAGGTCTACCACATAAGACTGGTTCGGATTTCATTTACGATCGTCATTCAACAATACAAAGAACATAAACGGTACTTTGTGATAAAGGAGGCGAAAAATATTCAAAGGCTGAATATGCTAAAAGATCGACATTGAAGAGGGTTTTTGGTTATTTCATGGAAGTATTGGAAACGTAGGGAGTTTTTGAAAGAAGTTGATATTGTTTAATTAGCATCATGCAAAAACCTAGCAGTGCTATGATGAGAGTGAAGCACAAAGAGTTAATAGGACTGCAAAGAAGATGTGCTCAAATAAATGAGGCAATAAACATTGGTCATAGAATAAACATTAAAATGAGTTAACGACTTTATATACGGTATCAAACCTCCAACATACATCATATATAAATAAATATCACCATGTATTAATTGGTGAATCCTTATTCCTGAACTATTATATTCTCTGTGTACGTATTTTTTTTAATTAAAAAAGAGATAAATTTTACTCATGGATTATTACGTTTTGGTGTGCGTGCCTTTTTGATTGATTTATTCTTTATTTGTTTACCCGCTTTTTGAACTTTTTCAGGATGACATATTTTTAGTATTTCAAAAAATTTCATAAATTTTTAGTCGTCTTTTGATGGGACATTCCTATACGTGTTTTTTTTTTTTTTTTTAGCATATATGTATATTCTTACCTTGGTGGTTTTCTATATTTGTATGTCTTATATATTTTATATCTTGATTTATATATTATGAAAGCCATGGTAATATTTATTTATAGATGATGTCTGTTGGAGGTTTGACATCGTATATAAAGTCATTAACTCATTTTCATGTTTGTTCTATGACCAATGTTTAATTATATATATCTGTGTGTGTGTGTGTGCGTGCGTGTGTATGTGTGTATATATATATATATATATATATATATATATATATATATATATATACGAGAAGGCTATAAAGTGTCGTACGAATATCGAGCTGTGAGTGTAAGCTTCTTATAGGAGAAGTAACTGTAATCTAAGAAAAGCGATAACGTTACATCTGCACTTTCGTTATTCATCAATTGGTACCGGGTATTTAATGAGTAGCGCTATACCTCCTCAAAATCATACATACACACAAATATATGTGCATTTGTGTGTGTGTGGAGGGGGGGGGGGTGGATGACATCAGGCAGCTGATGTTAGTAATATGTTGGATATCGGGTACGGCTATGGCTAAGGGGAATAAAAATATATATAAATATAGAACTGGACCAAAGACTTATTCTTTGTAGGCCTAGTACTTATTCATTCAGTCTCTTTTGCCGAACCACTATGTTACGGGGATACAAACACACCAACATCGGTTGTCAAGCGATGGTGTGGGGACACACACACACAAACACAAACACGCGCGCACACACACACACACATATATATATACGACAGGTTTCTTTCAGCTTCCGTCTACCAAATCCACTCACAAGGTAGAAGATACATGCCCAACGTGTCACGCAGTGAGATTGAACCCGGGACCATGTGGTTGGGAAGCAAGCTTCTTACCACACAGCCACGCCTACGCCTATATAGATACATTCTTATAATATACAAACATATGTAACACAATGCATAACGCATTCATTTTAACGTGAGCCTCTGTTTTAATAAACTATAAGCAAACAGAAGTCCCCTGGAAGGGGGCAGCTGAATGGCTGAGCTTTTGCATGAGTTCTTCAATGTTCTTTAACAGCAAAATTATTGCGTTCTCTCTACTGTTTACTAGACTAAAAAAGTTAGGGTTAGGTGCTTGAAGACACACCAACCTCACAGATCCTATCCATTTTTAAAGCACATGGCGTAGTGAGCATTCAACACCGGTATTTTTCCTGTAACCTTCGATTTTACACAATATTTTTTTTTATCCATTCCGCTGTTCCTGTCACTGTCGTTTTTCATACATTTGCTGTTGCTGCTTCTGTTGTTTGTTGTTGTTGCTCTTCTTCTTCTTCTTCTTCTTCTTCTTCTTCTTCTTCTTCTTCTCCTCCTCTTTCTTCTTCTTCTTCTCCTCCTCTTTCTTCTTCTTCTTCTTCTTCTCCTCCTCTTTCTTCTTCTTCTTCTCCTCCTCTTTCTTCTTCTTCTTCTTCTTCTTCTTCTTCTTCTTCTTCCTTTCTTCTTCTTCTCCTTCTTCTTCTTCTTCTTCTTCTTCTTCTTCTTCTTCTTCTCCTCTTCGTTTCTTCCCTCTTCATCACCACCATCACCTTCATCGTCATCTGTTACTTTTTATCTTCCACCAACTCTTCCTTGTCGGCCTTCTCCTCAGCCTTCTCCTCAGCCTCCTTTCCTTCCTTCCTTCCTTCCTTCCTTCCTTCCTTCCTTCCTTCCTTCCTTCCTTCCTTCCTTTCTTCCTTCCTTCCTTGCCACTTCATCCTCATCATCATAGCTATCATCATCTCTTCTTCTTCTTCTTCTTCTTCGTGTTCTCCTTCTTCTTCTTCTTCTTCTTCTTCTTCTTCTTCTTCTTCTTCTTCTTCCCCCCCCCCCCCCTCCCCCCTCCTCTCCCCCTCTTCCTCCTCCTCCTCCTCCTCCTCCTCCTATTCCACCCTCACCGCACCCGTCAGCTTTCTTCAGCATTATTTCTCTATTTGATGAATCACTTTCCAGCGCCAGGCCAGACTGTTGTCTCCACATTCGACATCAACTGATAATCAGGGGTATTGCGATGGCAGAAAGAGAGAGAGGGCGAGAGAGAAAGAAAGAAAGAAAGAAAGAAAGAAATAAAGAAAGCGGAGGAGGAGTGGACAGGAGGAGAAGCAAGATGAAGACAAGCAGCGAGGTGAGTCGGTGAGCCACCCCCAGTTTCTCTAATCTGATGACCGCCCATCAGGACATTTCATATCTCTTTTACTCCTTCTATCAAACTGTTGATATTTTCTTTTATCATTAACAGAGAAAAAAAAAAAAACGCCTCACACTTACAAAAAAACAAAAACAACAAAAAAAAATGAAAAGAGAGAAAAGAAGACAAAAAGTTAATAATTACAATAAAAACCATCATGATGTGAGATAGACTGCTTCACCGTTCGTTTCAGAGGTAAAAGAAATAACAACTAATAATAATATATATATATGATGTACTTAATATATGTGATTAAATAAATTACATCTCAATGAGGTTCATATATTATATATAATGGATAGACCGAGGGAGCAAGGGTTGGATATTCTGGGTGTCAAAACCACATTGTTGACGAGGAAAAAAAGAAGCAAAAACCATAACGTCTTGTGGGCTTGCCATGGTTATCTTTTATCTTGTATCTCTTGCTCGTTTCAGTCATTAGACTGCGGCCATGCTGGGGCAACACCTTGAAAAATTTTTAGTCGAATGAATCGACTCTAGGAATTTTTGTTTGTGGCTTTGTTTTGAAGCTTTATAGTTATTCTATCGGTCTTTTTTGTCAAACTGGTAAGTTAAATTACGGGAGTGTAAACATGCCAAGAACGGTTGTCAAGCAGTGGTGGTCGACACACACAGATACAAAAATACTCCCCAACCCATAAATACACACACACACACACACACACACACACACACACATATATATATAAAACTTGGAAAAAGGATGCGTGGCGTTCGATCATACAATAATATAAATAATATATAAATATATATGCATATATCCATACATGTATGTACATACCTACATCTATATGTATGCATACATGCATATATGGGTACAGGACATAAAAAAAAACGTTAAACACAATGAGAAACGAAAACATAGAAACGAAAACAGAAAACGAACATTTTTTCGAGCAACGAAAGAAACAAACAGAGAAACGAGACATGCAACATAAAGAGTACACCCCTTCGTCAGTTGCCCATGTTTCATCAACTACGCGTTTCGAAGGCAAGGACAGTAGGCGACTTCGTTGAAACAGTCCTTCCTGCAAAGCAAATTAAATAAAATTTGGGATTTTTTGCGGAGGGTGAAAGTGTTAACAAAAACAGGTCAGTGAGAACAAGACAGTGAGAACAAGACGGTGAAAGCAGACGTTGAGGGCTGTTGAGCCAAGACGATAGAAAAATTATTATGAACGCTAGGTATACGAGCCATGAGGAGACAGGAAAAGGCACGTCTTTTCTTTAGGAAGGAAGTGCACAGAAAGAGAGAACCCTTTTCGTCACGTGTCAGCGACGAGAGTCAATGAGGAAGAGTATATATATATATATATATATATATATATATATATATATATATATATGTGTGTGTGTGTGTGTGTGTGTGTGTGTGTGTGTGTATGTATGTATGTATGTATGTATGTGTATACAGGACGTGTTTCTTTCAGTTTCTGTCTACCAAATCCACTTACAAAGCTTTGGACATTCCGAGGCCATAGTGGAAAACACTTGCCCTATGTGCGACGCAGTGGGACAGAACCCGGAACTAAATGTTTGGGAAGCACGCCTGAGCCTGAATGCCACGCCTGAACCTGCAAGCCACGCCTGAGCCTGCAAGAGTAATTTAAAATGCTTTAGACTGAAGATAATATTCTATATTAAATTATCAATAATATTTTGATATCTATTTTCTAAAGTATTTTACAATACTTTATCAAATTTATATATTTTTCGTGATATTTTATTGGAATTATTTAAACTTTTGGAATCAGTGCCATTATAGGACCAATTCATGACACCGTTAATCCCTTAGAATTCGATGTCTAATGCTGTAAATTCAACAATCAACTGTTAGATTCGCTCTTGACACTGTCTTAAGTCGTTGACATTGCTCCTACTGTAGATTGTTAAATCAAATTTTCATAGATTTCACTGATATATTTATTGTTAAGAACCATGTTATTTATTAGTTTTAATTTGGATTTTTTTCCTAGATGCTATCAAGTAGTGAGGAAATAATCACGAAACTTTTGAGTTGAAGAAAGAAAGATTCTTATCTCTTTCTGTTTTATTGTTTAACCCCAGGTTAGATATTATCGAAGAGAAGTATGATGAAAAATATTACTATCGTCAATATTTTGATTCTTTTCAATCAGAGTGTTTTATTTTTAATAAATCGTCGAGATTCAAAACGATAGCTTGGCAGAGGTATTGTTTCCAGTTGCGTTTGTTTGTTTGCTTGCTTATTTGTCCGTGGGACAAGATATCTCAAGAACCTTTGGATGGATTCGAATGAAACTTTGAGGGATGTTTTACCTTGTGACAGGCACGAACTGATTAGATTTTGCGATCGATCCGGTACCGAAAAGGATTCTGGACTATTTTCCCGTTTTTTGTTACTGAATTTTTAAGAGCGGTCTGTTTCATTTTTAGTATTCTTGGCTGCAGTCAAGTTTATTTCAGATATTCTCATTTAAAAAAAAATCATCTCCGGTTAATCGTTCAAAGGTATGTATGTATGTATATATGTATGTATGTATATATGTATGTATTTGTGTGTATTTGTATGTGTGTGTGTGTATGTGTGTGTACCTGTCTCCCTGTGCGAACATGTTTGAGTGTGTCTATGTATATGGGCTTGTGTGACTATGTACGTGCGTCTGTTATATATGGATGTGAGTCTCCATATGTCTCCTCGTGTGTGTGTGTGTGTGTCAAGAGTGCGTGTGTATATATGGTCATGCGCGCGCGCCCGCGCGTGTGTGTGTGCTTGTGCGTGTGTGCTTGTGGGTGTGTGCTTGTATGTTTCCAAGATTCTGTGCTGTACATATTCTCCACCTGGACGAAACGTCGGTCTGCCGCAAGATATCTCATTTTTGTCACCGCAGTGGCCCATAGCAAGGTGACATAAAATTGTGTACTCGTGAACACAAGACATCGCCTAGTCCAGGAATTGAAACCACAATCTTATGATCATGAGTGCAGCGTCCCAACTACTTTTCAACGCCTCCACACACACACATACACATACGTCTATGTCAATATGTGCATGGCTTGAAAATTGGTGCTGGTTTGTTTACGTTCTCCTAAATTAGAGGCCCAGCAATAGAGTAATTATGATAATAATTAAAGAAGAATTAAAACATTAGTACTCTGGTCAATTTGTACAAATAAAAGCCTATGGAAGTTTTTCCACAGCATGGTCGCAGTCACATGACTGAAACACGAAAAAGATGTGCATCTGTGTGTGTGTGTGTGTGTGTGTGTGTGTGTGTGTGTGTGTGTGTGAGCGTGTTTGAGTGTGTTTGTACGTGTGTATTATGTCCACTCACTCTTAGTGGCACTGTAGCCTGTAACGCAATAAAACCGGTCGTAGGGTCTGGGCGTCGGCTACTGACCCAGTAACCATATCAAGCTTTTAAAAGAACGGTTAAACGGGATCTGGACAAAACAGCCCGAGGACAAAATATCACTGGTTTTGTCATGCATTCTGGTTGAACTGATCGACTATCGATTATCCTGAAACTACAGGACGCTTCAATTATCACGTGTCTTCATTTACAACGAATGATATATAGGACATTTTGTCTTTGGGTTAATTTTCACGTTATCTATTAAGTGGGATTTAGTCCTGCGTGAAGGTTACCCGACATTAAAATGATTTAGGCACAAGCATCGCTTGATTTTAAATATCCCTAGTAAGTGTTCCAAACTACGACTGGCCGTGCTACAGCAGAAATATACAATGCATGGAATGAAAACTTCCATGGTAGAATAAGACCATATCTCAGTGCGGGTCGCAAGTCTTTGAACACCTGCCACAAGGGGAATCCATTGTTGTAACATCTGTGAAGGAATATAGGTTCTTATATATACATACATATATCCATACATACATACATTTGAGTATAAATGAGCATGTCTACATGTTAAACTATGTGTATGAGAATACATGCATAAAACAAAACATACAGATCCGTTCATATAATTACGTACAAATATACCCTGTTGATGTTGGTGAAATTTTAATGAAGGAGCCTTGGAATTAGGTTAGAAACCGGATCCATCTCTATTGGCAAGAAATCGGGAAATGAAACCTGAATATTAGCATACATGCTTGCATATATGTATGTATGTATGTATGTATGTATGTATGTATGTATGTATGTATGTATCCATGCAGTATGCATATATGTATGTATGTATGTATGTATGCATGCATGTATGCATATATGTATGTATGTATGTATGTATGTATGCATGCATGTATGCATATATGTATGTATGTATGTATGTATCTATCTATCTATCTATATATAGTTGAAGAGCGTAGCTCGAAACGTCAAAGACTTTCCGTATTCCCGAGCGTCATACTAATACATCCTTTTGTTATTTACACCACCTGTCCTCGTCTGTTGTTGTTTTTTCGTATATTCTCCCATATATATATATATATATATATATATATATATATATATATATATATATATATATATATATATATATATATATATATATATATATATATATATATATATATGTATATATATATATGTATATATATATATGTATATATATATATATATATATATATATATATATATATATATGGTGCACCAGCATGACCGCAGCCACTTGGCTGAAACACATAAATAAATAAATAAATATATATATATATATACAGATAGATAGATACATACATATATATATGTACGTATATATATATACATATTTATATACATGCATATATCGATGGCCATATATGTGTGTGTATATATATATATATATATATATATATATACACACACATATATATACATACATATATATATACAAATATATATGTATAATATACATATATGTAAATGTATATACATATGTATATACACATATTACCTGTATGTATATGCCTTTCTATCTACCTATCTACCAACCTACTTGCATACCTACCTATCTATTTATCTGTATACATTTTCAGTAAACAGTATATATTTTCTGTTTGTACTTGTTACACACACTCACGTGCACACACACATGCATACACACACACACACACACACACATACACACACACATGCACACACGCATGCATGCATAACGACACTACGTACGCAGAAAATTACATCCTTGCATTTTACTAGCCAAAATTCCGTAATTTAAAGTACAACCCACATTGAACCAAATGAAATCCATTAAGAGACTTTAATATATTTTATAGTAATCGGATGAGAGTTAAATTCGAAAGATACTAGAAACCATTGCAATTCGGATCATCATTTGGGGAATTCAACGAGACAATTAAACACACAATATGGCGTCCAGCTATCTGCGGTATCTCCATGGTTTAGATATCTTGAAGATGTTGTTAACAAGACACAGCTTGATATGATGACTGACTAGGCACAACATGAAATTGGTAATTAAATAGACATAACTTATAAATGCCAAGAGATAATACACAATCTATAGATATCGAGTAGACAGGCCGTCACAGAGACCAAGTGGATGGGTTCGCTGTGTCTAATCGCTATTTGTAGTTCTTGCTTTTTCTCTCTCTTTTCTTTTCACTCTCTGTATATTCACACATACATATACTACCTCTCAGTCAGACACATACAGACATATACAGACATATACAATATATCAATTATCTTGTGTATTTCAATCACTTGACTGCGGCCATGCTGGGGCACCACCCTGAAGGTTTAGCCGAGAAAATCGACCCAAGTTCTTATTTTTTTTAAATCTGGTACTTATTCTCTTTTGTCGAACCGCTGAATCAGGGACCGTTACGAAACGAACACTTGTTGCCAAGCGATGGTGGTGGTGGTGGATTAAATAAAGATACAAGTTCACAAGCATACACATGTTATATACAATACGGCTTCCACATAGTTTCCACCAACCAATATCACTTAGAAGGCATTAGTCGACCTGGGATTACAATCGAAGACACCAACATGCCAGGCGGTAAGACTCAACCCGAAAGCATCTGTTTGTAAAGCTAAATTCTAAACCAAACACCCATGCGTACACCTCAATTCCCGCGCTCATACACGCACGCACACACACACGCGCACGCACACACACACGCGCACGCACACACACACGCGCACGCACACACACACGCGCACGCACACACACACGCGCACGCACACACACACACACACACACATATATATATATATATATATATATATATATAATGCACATATATACACATACAGATAGATAGAGATAGAGATAGAGAGATCGCTACAGTATATTTTTCGATCTACTATAGACACAACGCTTGAAATTTGTTCATCTGATAAATATTTACTGGAATCTGAAAATATAAAAGGCAAAGACAATCTCAGCGGAATTTGAACTCAGAACTTAAACCCGGAAGAAACGTCACTAAGATTTTTATCTATTGTGCTACCAACTCCACCAGTTCGCCGATTTTGATCAGTACAGTGTTCGAGAGCTTGCAATGAAGGCTGTGATATCCTAATTCTCAGTTGTGTTGGAGACTTGCCTTTATTTCGGATACAGTGTAGTGTGTCGATACGTGAAGTGGCAGCACCATCTCAAATACGGCTGTTTTACTATATTGTAGATCTTACTTAAGCAGTGAGGAAGGTTATTCGCTGTTGGAGCTTAAGTATGTTCTCAGCAAGAAGAGACGGTTTAGTGTCTCTGATGTAGTTCTTTCTATGATAAATTCGTGCTTCTATCAAGAGATACACTCATTGTTCTTGTAATCACGCATTTCGGACCAACTTAAGGCTTTTAACTGTGTACTGTTGAAGTTTATTATTTCTTTATTGCCCACAAGGGGCTAAACACAGAGGGTACAAACAAGGGCAGACAAACCGATTAAGTCGATTATATCGACCCCAGTGCGTAACTGGTACTTATTTAATCGACCCCGAAAGGATGAAAGGCAAAGTCGACTTCGGCGGAATTCGAACTCAGAACGTAACGGCAGACGAAATACCGCGAAGCATTTTGCCCTGTGTGCTAACGTTTCGTATTTCTTTATTGCCCACAAGGGGCTAAACATAGATGGGACAAACAAGAACGGGATTATGTGGATTACATCAACCACAGTGCTTAACAGGTACTTAATTTATCGACACCGAAAGGATTAAAGGCAAAGTGGCCCTCGGTGGAATTTGAACTCAGAACGTAGCGACAGACGAAATAGCGCTAAGAATTTCGCCCAGCGTGCTAACGTTTCTGCCAGCGCGCCGCCATTAACAGTGCAATAATATTGCTATGATATTACCTACCATTAACGGCTACGATTGCTATCACATATCGCTATCGTCAACAATTACAGTGAGTACTTGTAGTCTTGCTCTATTCACACATTTTTGCTCCGATCATCCATTTACTGATCCTGTATTTCTATCAGTGTATCTATATACGTCACTAATTACGTGGGATCAATCACCAATTCCAAACTGATAGGGTGTTGAATTATTGTATTAGTACGTCACAACTGATGTTCATTCAACTATCATTGTATTTCTTGTATCTTTGATGTGTATTATCGCCTCAGTCGGCTTTGCTTTAATTCAGATAAAAATTTACTGATGCCAAGTTTTAATTCAATTTGTGTGACATATAGGACTGCATTTGTGATAGCTTGTCAAATCCAGGGATATGTTCTGATTCAATTCTTGGGAGACATGTTTACATAAATTACTTGGAATTGATTCCATTGTGTGGTAAGTAGCTTGCTTACCAATCACATGGTTCCGGGTTCAGTCCCACTGCGTGGCACCTTGGGCAAGTGTCTTCTACTATAGTTTCGGGCCGACCAAATCCTTGTGAGTGAATTTGGTGGGCGGAAACTGAAAGAAGCTCGTCGTATATATGTATATATATGTATGTGTGTGTATATGTTTGCGTGTCTGTGTTTGTGCCCCCCGACATCGCTTGACAACGGATGCTGGTGTGCTTATGTCCCCGTAACTTAACGGTTCGGCATAAGATACCGATGGAATAAGTACTAGGCTTACGAAGAATAAGTCCTGGGTCGATTTGCTCAACTAAAGGTGGTGCTCCAGCATGGCCACAGTCAAATGGCTGAAACAAGTAAAAGAGTAAAAGAGTAAAAGAGTAAAGAGTAAAGTGTATATATCAACAAAGATGTGCAGTATGTATCAATAATGATTTGAAGCATGTTTCAATAATGATTGGCAATATGTTTCGATTAATGATTAACTGTAAGTATTAATATTTGTTAATGAACCAGTGGTGATTTTCATATATAATGTTTATACTAATTTACCGATGTAGATTATTGGTCGCGAGGATTTGAATTGTAGAGCATAGAACAAAATGCATAGTATCCTTTCTTTAGATTCATTAATTTATCGACCCCGAAAAGAGGAAACACTTCGGTGGAATTTGAACTTAGAACGTAAAGACAGACGAAATACTGCTAAGCTTTTCGCCCGGCGTGTTAACGTTTCTTATTTCAATATTGCCCACAAGGGGCTAAACATAGAGGGGACAAACAAGGACAGAAAAGGAGATTAAGTCGATTACATCGACCCCAGTGCGTAACTGGTACTTAATTTATCGACCCCGAAAGGATGAAAGGCAAAGTCGACCTCGGCGGAATTTGAACTCAGAACGTAACGGCAGATGAAATACAGATAAGCATTTCGCCCGACGTTCTAACGTTTCTGCCAGCTCGCCGCCTTTAACACCCCAAGACAAGTTTAGAGAGGGCGCGGGCTAAGATTACGCGCCATTGGTCAGTTGAAGTTCAGAGAGTGTCATGTGACAACTATCTGGTGCTGGAGCCTACCAGCGAGTATTTTAAGGGAAATATGGCTGGACGGTCAGTCACCCACTGACACTCGTTGACGCTGCATCGAAGAGGCCAGAGAACAGAAGAAAAAAGGAGAAAGAAGAGATGCACTAAACACCAGAGCTGAAGACACCTCCGAAAGGTGGGACCCCGCCACGTCGAAAACGATAGAGGAGTAGGCGCCGAAACCGGACGTGGTTCCTCTTAGTGATGTCTTTAGCCACTAGATCCTATAAAGGAGCTGTTGAGGTAGCCAACTAGGAAACGTGGTTGGAATTCCTGAGTTCAAAGTTCTCTCGTCGTATAAACTTTGCCTTTCACTACTCCGAGATCGATAAAATATAGCACTAGTCAAGTAGTGAGGTCAGTGTAAGTGACAATCCACCTACTCTTAAAATTTCTGGCCTTGTACTAAAATTTAAAGAATCAGACAGCGAACTCGCAGAATCGTTAGCACTCCGGGAAAATGGTAAGAGTCATTTCTTCTGCCTTCACGATCTGATATCAAATTCCGCTGAAATCGAGTTTCCCTTTCATCTTTCCGAGGTCGGAAAATAAAGTACCAGTGGAGCGCTAATGTCGATATAATTGACAAGCGACCTTTCTCCAGATTTCAGACCCAGATTCAAGAGAAGAATGAATTCCAATTCATGAAATCAGGTATGTACTTCAGATTTATATATTATCATACATAAAGTTCAATAATAATTATTGTATTTAGCGATCATTGAACTCCATCGAGGTCAACAAAGCGCAAATATAATAGCAAACGACACGAGTTAATACGATTTATAGCAGATATATAATTATTTGTTCGTATTTGAACAGTTTAAGACTTCAATAATAGATGACGGAAAAATGGAAATTTATAATTTTACATGTGCACACAATCTTCCCTCATATATGAATGCATTTATCATACTTCTTCTCTGTATATATTCTTTTATTCTTTTATTCTGCGGCCATGATGGAGCACCACCTTTAGTTGAACGAATCGACCTCAGGACTTATCCTTTGTAAGCCTAGTACTTATTCTATCGGTCCCCTTTGTCCCCTCTATGAGTAGCTCCTTGTGGGCTATAAAGAAATAAGAAACGTTAGCACGTCGGGCGAAATGCTTAGCGGTATTTCGTCTGCCGTTATGTCTTTACGTACTGAGTTCGAATTCCACCGAGGTCGACTTTGCCTTTCATTCTTTCGGGATCGATAAATTAGATACCAGTTGCGTATTGGGATCGATCTAATCGACTCCCCCCACCCACTAAAAAAAAATTCGGCCTTGTGCCTAGAGTAGAAAAGAATAATCTATTTCCATGGTTATAACATTAACATTATTCACCGTTGTTATAGCCACAACAATAAACAAATAAACACCAGCCATTTGTTTTTTTAATTCCAGTTAGGTTCTTTGAACGAGTGCAACCAACCGTATTTATTTCATTGTTAAATATATTCTGCAGGAGCCCTAAGAAGCATTCTTCAGATCTGAGGGTATGTTTAGTCACGAAACCTCAGGAGACTAAAACAAAAGTAGCCTCTAAATTCATGCGATGCAAACTAAACAGAATTCTCGCTGGTAAGAACTTAGTTTCTAAAAGAGATATTTTAAATACAAAAAAAATAGTACGAAATATACTTTGGTCCAATGGTAGAACGTCAGTCATAGTTATATAAGATGTTACATACGATGTGTGTTCGAGTTCCACAGACGGCCTTTGGAATATTTTTAGCACAATATTATTTATAGCTTTATCTGTTTCGGCTTAAGCGTTAAGAAATACTTTCACTACGATTACCACCGCTAATAATAATGATATGTATGCGTCTAGCCACCTATCTATCTATCATGAATATATATATATATATATATATATATATATATATATATATATATATATGTGTGTAAACGTTAACGAATTTGTGTTGCAAGTTTCCTGATGTAAAATCGCATGTTGGAACAGATGTATCTCGGGATGGTAATTTTTCTGCCAATAAAACACGCACACTGTATATTCGTTTTTCATTCCTTTATTACTGTTCTTATTTTAACTCATGTACACACACACACACACACACACACACACACACACACACACACACACATGAGGGCTTACCGAAAAGTTCCTGGCTTTAAGGCTATCGCGAAAGGCCTGATTGGAGTCCTAACATTCCGAGTTCTTTTACAGCACATAAAGAACCCGGAGGACCGCTGCAATAAGTGTGTGAATCTAAGAGAAAATATGTTGAATAAAGTCATAATTAACTGATCCTCCTGTATCTTCATTTATCATATATTTAACACGCCGTAGTTATGGAAACATGTTATCATTAGGGTAATAGTCATTAAATTTCAGATGCGAGCTTGTCATTCTCAACATCAGAAATATTATCAAGCATTGATATATCTGTTGGAAACTGATTTCCTGCGACGTTGTTTTTCGAAAATTATGATATAAAATTGAAAATCTAAATAAATAAATATATATAGGTAAATATGATCTTTGTAACAGAATTCATCTGAGGTGAAGCTATATTTTGAGAGGAATTATATCTACGTATGATGTTATCGATTGAAACTTTCAGAAGTAAATTTTTGTCGCCTAAAATTGATAACAAATCAGGATATATTTTATTAAAGCTTCAAGTTGAATTTATCTTGTATTCGGAAGTGAGATGAAGCTCACTAAATTTATCGCATTTCTTCGGAGTATTTCAAACTATAATATATATATATATATTTATATATATATATATATATATATATATTTGTATGGATATGTATGTGGACATGCATATATGTATATGTATGTATATATATGTGTATATATATATATATATATATATATATATATATATATATATATATATATATACATATGTACATATATGCATGCATATATATATATATATATATATATATATATATATATATATATATATATATATATATATATATATATATATGTATATAAATGTATATATATGTGTATATATATATATATATATATATATATATATTATATATATATATATGTACATATATGCATGCATAAATCTATATGTACATATATATATATATATATATATATGTGTGTGTGTATGTGTGTATTCTCAAATAGCTAGCATATCATCAATCTCATAGCTCTGATGAAGAACACCAGTGGTCTCCCATTAATTCTAGATAACCCCCAAATAAAGATATTGCTGTATCTTTCTTCTCGCCAGGGATTAAAGAAAATAATATCCTCATATATCCATGAGAGTTTTAAATTATAAAAAAGTTAGTTTGTGTGATACAGAACGCGGTTCTTCATTTTTGAAATAGCGATTCTTGAAACACTGTGTACTGAAAATCATGACACCTCCTTCTGTCAATCAGCTCATTTATCTATCTATCTATGTATCTATCTATCTATGTATCTATCTATCTATTTATATATCTATCTGTCTGTCTGTCTGTCTGTCTGTCTGTCTGTCTGTCTGTCTGTCTGTCTGTCTGTCTGTCTATCTATCTATCTATCTATCTATCTATCTAATCTATCTATCTGTCTGTCTATCTGTCTGCTTGTCTGTCTGTCGATTAGTCTATAATTGCATCCAACTAAATGTATGCTTCTCTACCAGACTCGAGCTAATGAGTCGTCGCTCGTCCTGATTTTATATAAGAATGAAATTTACCTCAAATCACATTCATGATCTTGTATAATAACAGCACACAGATAAAAGAAGTTCTGTATTGTAGTCAAGGATAAGATAATTAATCACATCTGCTCCATCAACGTTGCCCCGAGGTCAAAGTTACTCTCTCTCTCTCCACTTTCGTCTGTCTGTCTCTGTTTCTCTCACGCACGCACAGACATGTATATATATACATACATACATACATATATATATATATATATATATATATATATATATATATATATATATATATCAATTTGTATATACATTCCCATAAAAGGCATACTCTCAAGCAAACACTCTTACTCATTTATGCATATATACTTACATACACACACATATACATCTATTCATTATATCATTGATATATATTCACTTTATCGTGAAGATAATATATATAGAATATCTCAGAATTTACTCATTGTTTTCTATTTTTAAGTCATAATAAAAAGAAGTATTCTTATCTTCACAAAACTAGAAAAAATATCAGCTCCGATAAAATATTATGAAATTCACATTTCCCTTTAAACATGAGTAGAAAATTACTAAATATCTAAACACTGACTCGATAATGCTAAAAATACAGAATGAAAATAAAACAAGATAGGGTGAAAAATAAACATAAGTGATAAAACAAAGAATGGAAAGAAATTTTAAATATGGATATTGAGAAAATATAAACTTATTCTTGGGTAAGAGAGGTGTTAGATAAGGAGAGAAAATAAAGTCTAAGTAAAATTTCAGTGTATGAGGATGGTTTGTAATCTTGATGTCATTCAAGTACTCAATCTGTAGCAGTTGTATATTAAGATCTATTTCGTTATCATAGATATTGTACTTGTAATCGTAGTTGTCTACGTGAGAAGTTTTCCTGTAGTTTAGGATAATCCCATTGTATTTGGAAGTTCTGTATGATGACTGTGACATTGTAAGATTGTATAGACTCAATCCGGTAATGTTTACGTGTTACTGCTTGTTATGGGAAGTTCCATTGCATTTCAATGGTAGAGTAAAAATAAGTGAATGGATTTGGGAATATGACCAAATGACTTGCTTCCAATGACGGTATACAGTGTTGTTTAGAAGATACAGAAAATATATTTAGTATCTTGTGTTTTATGAAACATATACGTGTTTCACTAAATTAACTGCCTTCCATGCTAGAATGGGTTGGACGATTTGACTGAGGACTGGCGAACCAGATGGCTACACCAGGCTCCAATCTGATTTGGCAGAGTTTCTATAGCTAGATGCCCTTCCTAACGCCAACCACTCCCAGAATGTAGTGGCTGCTTTTATGTGCCACCGGCACGAAGGCCAATCAGGCGGTTCTGGCAACGGCCACGCTCAAAATGGTGTATTTTACGTGCCACCTACACAAGAGCCAGTCCTGTGGCATTGGCAACGGCCTCGCTCGAATGTTTTTTCACAGAGAGAGAGAGAGAGAGAGAGAGAGAGAGAGAGAGAGAGAGAGAGGGAGAGAGAGAGAGAGAGAGAGAGAGGGAGAGAGAGAGAGAGAGAGAGAGAGAGAGAGAGAGAGAGAGAGAATGACGAAACGAAGTAGAATAATTAGAATATTGGAATGCAGATATAGAAACACACACTTCATTATGAAACTAGTAATACCGACATAGACATAGTTCACCAATTCGCTACCGGTTGTAGGATAACTATAAACAGGACTAACGTTTTTAATTTCCGTCCTAAATTCCACTGCTCTGGACGGTATGACCTAAACTGATTGTTTTAGTAAATGGTATCGATTAACAACAAACAGACCTGAAGTAACATATCACGAAGTCTGTTATAGTTTCTGCAATCCTGTATTTTTGGTTTTTATATTTATTGTTAGGATTCACGTGCCTAAGATGACAGGATGTAATGCGTCTTTAAAGATTTTAAGTTGACGGTCAGATTCAATATGGACGACATAGTTTTCTAGTAGCTAGAGGAACGATTCAGAGACTGATTTATGGCCCGTGGTCACATATACAGTTTTCTTAAGAAATTTTGGTGTCGACTTATTGCGTGCATCTTAAGCAGAGAGCTGGCAGAATCTTTAGCACGCTGAATAAAATGCTTAGCGGTATTTCGCCCGTCGCTATGATCTGAGTTCAAATTCCACCGAAGTCGACTTTGCCTTTTATCCTTTCGGCATCGATAAATTAAGTGCTAGTCAAGTATCGGGGTCGATATAATCGAATTTCCGCTCCCCCAAAATATCAGGCCCTTGTGCTTATAGTAGAAGAGGATTTGTTGCGTGCATCAAAATATATTCTGACTGTTGTGGATAAGGATTGTTGTCTTTAGGGTGAGCATTCAATGAGACGCTTCTTATTTTAAGCACAACTGAATTCAAAATTAAGTGTGGGTGGATTCAAAATTACTGGATTCAATATTCTTTTCTTCTCTTGTCACAAGGCCCGCAATTTTTTAGATCGACCTCAGTACACAACTGGTACTTAATTTATCGACCCTGAAAGAATGAAAGGGTAAGGTCGATTTCGGCGGAATTTGAACTCAGAATGTAAAGACAGACGAAATACTGCTAAGCATTTCGCCTGGCGCGTCCCTGGATTCAACATTAACTGGAAGTTAGGGCGGTCAGCTGGCATGACAGGCAAAATGCTCAGCGATATTTTTTCCGTCTTTACGTTGTGAGTTCAAATTCCGTCGAGGACAACTTTACCTTTCATCCTTTCGGAGTTTATAATATAATTAGCCCTTGATCACTGGGATCGATATAATCGATTTACCCCTCCCCTCGAAATCGCTTTGTACCAAAAATTTGAAAGTAATATTAACTGGAGGCGCATTCAAGTACGGGGTTTAATATTTTCAGAGGATTCCTTCATGTACCTTTGGAGATATGCGATAAGTTTTAAACCCTCAGTCACACTTAATGAAATTTATTATATAATATATTGGGTCATCCCATAAGTAATGCGGATTTTTAAATACTTCTTTTCATTTTTAAAAATTAAGATAAATAATAATCTGCTTTGATATAAAATATACCCTCCTTCATTTTCTACAATACTCTTCCATCTACCTGGTAGACTTGCAAGGCACCTCTCCCAAAATTCACTTGTCAGTGACGAAAAATACTCCTCCACTACAGTTCTGACCTCGTCTACAGAATTCATATTTTTTCCGACCAAATGATTTTGAAGACTGCGGAATAAACGATAATCAGATGGGGCAATATCCGGCAAATATGGTGGCTGGGCTATCGTTTCCTATTCAAACTACTCCAACCTTTGGAATGTGATCCTTGCTGTATGTGGTCGAGCATTATCCTGATGGAAGAACACTTCTCGTCTTGAAACCAAAAATGGTCGTTTTTCTTCTAGCACTGACTTGAGCTGCTCAAGCTGCTCGCAGTAGATCGCCTTTGTTATCGTTTGGTTTGGGTTTAAAAGATCAAAGTGGACTAAACTTTTCGTATCCCACCAAACAAATAAAAACACCTTACGTGGGTGAAGATCTTCTTTAGCCTGAGGTGATGGTGTTTCTCCTTTCCCTATCCCCTGTCTTCAGCACATGACATTTTTATAAAGAACCCATTTCTCATCACCAGTCACTATTCAATCCCCCCAAAAGCCTCATGAGACGTGATAGCAAAGGAGAGCACATATTCACTTTGTCTGCTCGATTAGATTCGGAAATTTTGTGAGGGACCCATTGACCTAATTTGCTCTCTATTCAGATGGCAGAGAGGTTCAATGAATGGTTAAATGTCCAAATCCAAACTTCTCTGCTAGTTCCTCAACAGTTATGATGGGATTTTGTTTCACTAAAGTTTGTAGGTTTTCCTCATCGAGCTCTACAGATCTTCCAGAACAAGACTCGTCTTCTAGGCTATAATTTCCAGCTTGGAATTTCTGGAACTGCTGTTGACACTGGCTTACGCTTATTGTCTGATCCCCATATACTGCATTAATATTCCTCGCACTTTCCGTTGCATTGTTACTTTTATTGAACTAATAAAGCAAAATATGCCGAACATGCTCCTTTGTTACTTCTATTATATCTTTGAAAAAATAACTGTTTAAATCGAACTGCTCTCTTCAGAATTTGCATTATTCTTTATTCTTTGCACTAAGAATAAAGACAAGGTCAAATTACTACCTGCTTTTATAGCAGGTTGATGCAGGTAGTTTATTCCGTCCCCCTCCGACGTTTAGTTCATGCAGTTGAAAAATCTGCATTATTTAGGGGATGACCCAATATTTATTGAGAGCTCACGTCCTACGAGTGAGACAATGAACACAATTGATATTTATGATATCAAAGAGGATATAAAATGATTTCGAAGTGGTGAATATTTTGCACTGATCTGTCATGAAAGCTCATTATATAATGCATATATAATTGTAATATGATATTATATGAGTATCTGATACTACAGTAGTAATGTTTTAGTAACGAACGAATCTAACCCAAAACTTGCTTTTTATTCTCACGTGAGTCATTGAATTCATCGACTAATCTTGGCTGCAATTTTCACTGCAGTCGGGGCGAGGGGAAATTTATTAACAGAAGGATAAGAATTTGATTAGAGATCTATGATGACAGCTTTAGTATTATTTGAGCAGCTGAATAAGGATTATATGACCCACCATCAAAACAATACGAAACGATTTTCGCATTTAGCGGTACATTACATCACAAGACATCACTTGTTTTAGAAAGATAAATAAGCACTCACTCGAGATTACTTTTTATGCATTTTGTTGAATAGGAAAGGCCTCCGATTTTCAACGTGAGGTCTAATTGAATTGCATACTGAAGTGTACTCGTAAGTTTATTTACTCTAGAGGTATATCCAAATATTCAGGGCCGCATAGTAAGAGGAAAAAAGCCCCAAGGCAATATTTTGAGATATCGAAACGTCTTTCAGAGTGTTCAGATCCATTATGTTGGAAATATAATTTGTCGATGTGTTGGTCGTAGGAAATAGTTCTATAACTTTCAATGGGTGTGTCTGTATGTATTCTCTTATTCACATTTTTTATTTTCAAAATTGCATAACGAAGGTAAAAACGTATTATTTCTCAGAAATAGATAGATAGATAGATAGATAGATAGATAGATGTGCAGTTTTTGGATGCCGTGACGATGGTCAGCGTGTGTCTATCATGGATAAATCAATATTTTAATTGCTAATATTAACTTACTTTAAATTCCTGATATGTTATGTTAATGAAGTAGCAAAGCGCTTCGCTAGCCCTCTGTATAAATGCATAAACTGCAAGGAAAATCTTTAGAAAGGTTTTTTAGTCTTACATACCATGTTGTTTGTCATTTCGTTTTCCATCTTAGATTTTATCCCGATAACTTGAAGTGTTTTACAGGTATATACTTTCGTGGATGTATATGTTTTTTTCAAATTACATAAATGAGATAAGTTTTACTATATGAAAATTTCTTCTGTTTATACTGGTTAACTGGAAATGCTGTAGTTCTCTGCAATAGCGTTTTTATTGACGATTTTTATGGTATATATCCCTTATGGAAATATGATTACTTATAAAGCTTGAGAAAAATATTGAGAATGTAGGAACGAACACATAATATCTGGAGGTGATTGTATCACATATAGTCTTCAATTTCCTATTTTTGCGTTTATAAATATTAGTGTTGTTCTGTAATATGTAAAGTATTATCTCTTTGGTTTCACTATCTTTTATTGCATAATTTTAATATTGAGCAGAATGGTTAAAGGATTTCTCTTTGATTAATATAATTTAACTCTTTGATAAACATAATCTGCAAATCTCTGAATATGGTGATGCATTTATACAGCTTGACAATTTAGTGTTCTATACAACTATAAACTTCTTTCCCAAAATATTTATAACTCAAGTTATATTCCTGTTAATGATTCTAACACTGAAAGTTTTTATGAACACTCGGAAATATCAGTTATTTTACAATGATTTATTTTGGGTTAAACCTACCTTAAAGACAGGTAATACTTGTTGTATATTGTTATTGCTTGACGTGGTTATGGGATTTTAGAAGGATAAAAGGATGAGAATGACTGTGATTGCATATTTGAGACTTACATAGAAAGTTCTATATTTAAGAGATGAGGAATTATTTACATTATTTGCATTTGAAGGATATTTGTCCTCATCTTGTTTGTTGTTAACACAACGTTTCGGCTGATATACCATCCAGGCTTCATCAGGTGTCTTAGGGAAATTTCGAATCTGGGTTCTCATTCCTAAGGTATTTTTCGATGTTATTATTTCAGTGAGGAATTTGGAGTGTAAGTAATTTCCACCAGAGTTTAGTTCTTAGCTTTCTCTTACATATTATATTTCACCTGGTTATAACAGATTCTATATTTTTATTTATTTATTTATTTTGCCTAGCTCTCCTTCTCTCTCTGACGCTTTCTCGCTTGTCCCTGGCTTTTCGACTATCTCCTGGCCGTGCGGCCACACACAGCTAAACTAATTTCTCTCACTCACAACCCAGAACAACACCTAAAAGAAAACCCTACATGCCGGCTTCCTCGTTATTTATTCAGAAAGGATGTAAGACAAAGTCGACCTCGCTGGAATTTGAATTTGAGAATATAGTGACCGTTGAAATGTAACTAGGCATTTATCCGACGCACTAACTATTCTCCCAGATTTCCGCCTTCCTGCATAGAACATATGATAAGTAACACAATTCTGTTGGTGGCAGCGTTCAGCAGTGAAGTGTATAAATACAAGATTATTACCAGTTCAAATACGCTTGGGGCATATTCGAACCCGTAAGAAAGCTATTCAATGTGTTTTGTCATAGAGAAAACTTCTCGTAAATAATGTAAATAATCTAAATAATCTAAATAGCGTAAATACAGAAAAATCAGCTCGCAGCTCCACCTGCACAGATTATGAGATGCAAGCAATTCGGAGTGGTTATCTACTCCTCAGTCACAGACACCGGACATGGTGGGCTGCGACTTGATTAGAAAGATTGTCACTCTTCTGATATTCTCTTATCATATATCATAAGATTGTCTCTCTTATGACATTCCAGTCATCATACAATGTCTAGTAGCGGCAATCAGCAGCTCAAAGCAAGCAAATAATGCTGACACAACCCGTAATTTGTTTACGGTGAGCCGCCGATTATCGCTATTAGTCATTTATTGTACGATGACTGAAATGTCATAAGAGTGAAAAAAAACTCTGTCACCAGTTCGCAGCGCACCATTTCGGGTTTCTGTGATTGAAGAGAAAATAACCAAGTTGAAATGTTTGCATCTCACTCTCTCTGGGCAGGTGGCATCGCGAGCTGATTTTCGTTCAAGCATAAGTGAACTGGTAATAACCATGAGTTCAGTTGATGTTGAAATTTCCAGGAACTTTGGGAATTTACATTTCGGAAATATCTGCAACAGTATTGTGAACAATGTTCTTATTGTAGGTTAAGAGTTTTCATGGAAATACTTACTTCATGCATTCAAAATACGGTGTCTTCTCCTTGCTTATAGTTCTATCTTGCCAATATTTTCAAATTATGAAAGATGTTTCGATATCCAAAATATCCGTTTCTATAAACAATGTTTCATGAATAGATACAAAGAGCGAACAAACAGCATACGGATGAATGATCGTCCTTCGGCGTTTCGATAATGTTAGGTGTAAGATATAATCAATGATTCCTTATCAGTCATTGGGGAAGTAATAGCATATTATGTCACGAGGGGCCTTCCTAACAGAAAAACTGATAATCCACCGATATGACATATCTAAGGCTTTCTGATAGTCCATCCACACTACAATCAAACACCTGTGGTTCTTAAAACTGCATTGTTAAAGCTTTTACGAGAGGAATTTCTTAATCTGCAACTGTTTAATGTATCCTTACAATATCTATCTGTGTGTCTGTCTATCTATCTATCTATCTATCTATCTATCTTCGTCCCGCAACCCAGCTCTCGTGGGATACCCCTCAGCTGGCGACACTGAGGGGTATCCCACGAGAGCTGGGTTGCGGGACGAGCGTGTCTGCATATGCGGACGATGTCACCGTTATAGTGTCGAGCGAAAAGCACGTCGAGATGCTAGGCGAGACACTTAAACAATACGAAACGGTGACAGGAGCAAAAATTAACCCGGAAAAGTCAGTGGGTTTGTTACTCGGCACCTGGAGAAGCAAGCCCATACCGTCCAACAGTGACTCCGTAGTGGGACGCTGGACGGACGGACCGGTTAAACTGCTCGGGGTCTGGTTCAGTCCGGACCTCCAAATGGATAAGAACTGGGACGAGATCACCAGTAGAGTGATCAAACTCAGCCAAACATGGGCTGAGAGAAAGTTATCTCTAAAAGGCCGGGCGGAGGTGGCTAATGTGTATATCGCATCAGTCATCGATTACCGCCTGACCGTCGTGCCTTGTCCCGATGCCACCATCACGAAACTAGAACGCATACTTTTCCGCTTTCTGTGGAAGGGTGGCGTTCCGATGGTGAGGCGATCCATTTGCTGTCAACAACCGTTACGTGAAGGACTGGGGATGCCGTGGTTAATGATGCGCAGACATGCGCTGAGACTGCGGCATCTCTGGAACTTCATTGACGACGGTGAACAGGTGTGGGCGCCGTTTGTGAGGCACGCCTTCCCGCAGCTCGTCTCACTCACCGAACTGCAAACATGGATCAGGAAGAGACCGAAACTGGGCGAATGGCACCGCGAGTGTCGCCAAGCTCTACAACAGCTCTGCCGTCCGGGATCAAACTTGTGCAACTTCCAAACGACCAATGCGTTCTATAGAGGACTAGTGGAGGGGAGGTCTGACGACACTCTCGGGGCAAACCTGGGTGTCGACGAGAAATTCTTAACCCGCCTTTTCAAGACGACGTTCGGGCCGGGGCCAATGGATAATTTCCAGAGATCCCTGGCTTGGCAATGCTATCGAGACGCACTACCAGTTCGAGAGAAGATCTACAGACACGGTTCGAAAACCACCGGACCGACCTGCCCGAGATGCGGTCAGAGCGACGAAACCGTTCTGCACGCACTCGTGCAGTGTCCAGATATTTCAGAGCTGTGGACCTTCGTCGAACGGCTGTTGTCGCGTGTGGGACGAGCCCACTTATCAGCCGAGTCTATCGTGAATATTGTTCCGCCACCTTCCTTTAAACGGGAAGGAAAAACGGTTTTTGTAACACTGATAGCTATGGCAAAAGAATGCGTGTGGTGGACGCGTTTGAAAGGTCTACAAACAAACACTTTCCTCTCTGGTCAGTCCCTCGTCAACTTTTTCAAGTACCACTTGAAAAGGAGGATGAGGATAGAGAGGAAAGTGTTGTCGAATGAAAGTTTCAATAAAAAATGGGTAAATGTGGCAAGAATGGTAAGAATGAAAGACGACACCATTTTAAGCATAGACTTGTAACAAAAAGAGACAAAAAGAGAGAAGGTACTTACTTTCATGTACCTTTAAAAAAAAAAGCCTGAGGTGACCGTGGTCTTTTCCGTAGGCTTTTCTCTCCACGGATAAACCTAATCTGTTCCCCGTTTTTTACATCGACTGTGATACACGATCCCTATTGATCGCCCCCTCCCACGTTTTTTTTTTTTTTTTCCTTCCCGCGATCCCTTTTGATCCAAATTATCCCCCCCACAAAGCTTTACTTTGTAATTTGTCCATTTTCTGTATTTAGCCCTGTGTGGCTATAATAAAAAGATATCTATCTATCTATCTATCTATCTATCTATCTATCTATCTATCTATCTATCTATCTGTCTATCCATCTGTCTGTCTGTCTGTCTGTCTGCCAGTCTGTATGTCTGTCTTTGTTTGTCTGTGTCTCTTTCTCTGTCTCTTTCTCTCGCTTTCTCTCCCTATATATATAAATATATGTATCTAGAGAGAGAGAGAGAGAGAGAGGGATAGATAGATAGATAGATAGATAAATAGATAGATAGATAGATAGATAGATAGATAGATAGATACATACATACATACATACATACATACATACATACATACATACATACATACATACATACATAATGGGAAAAGTCAAAAGAGAGATATGTTTTATATATTTATATTTCTAGACAAAAAAAAAATATGGATTTCCTTAGGGAAACGGTAGAAGACGTCTTATCTTGTGTTTTGTGTACAACTACATATAGAAAGAAGATAAGCAATGTTCTACAATTTCTAGAGGAAAATCCACTCATTTACGAAAAATAAAGAAAGAATGAAAAATATCTCCATCTTTTCATGTCTTTCTATAATTTCTCTATAACATTTAATATAATTCGGTGTTCACTTCATCATAATGTTGAAAGTCTTCTAAACTGCGGCATTCCTTTCGAGAAAGCAACAGCACATAAGTATATCAGCAGCAGAGGAAAATCATCCAGCAGCCGCGTGCTGGTATTGTTATATACGGATTTCTGTTTCTTTGAGCTTCATCAGTAGCAAGTACGTATCTATCTATTGGCACTGCATGCGAATTGAAAATTACTGGAAAGCTGATAGTTAAATAGCAACGAATAGGTCACTGATGTCGCTATTGTGTAAATAAGATCATTCTGTGCGCTAGTTTTTATGGACATAATATTGTTAGTTTGATATTATGGCCATAATTCTGAGCACAAGGGGCCTGTTACATTTATGTATTGTTTCGTGGAGCAGCTTGTTTCTCTTTAAATCAAGCAGTGTTTAAGTTGATAAACATTCATCGGTTTGGATGCCTACTCTTTTATATTCTTTATTTATTGCTTCTGTTAGGTCCACTTAACTGTTAATTCTTGTAGATCTGTTATAAAATGCGCTTTATAATGCTTTAAGTGGCCGAAAGTATATTCCTGTTGTGATTTTGTGTTTGGTTGATTGTGTATCACTCTATGGGGATTCTATGATCTCTATCATCAACGTGGATTTTATTCCTTCCGTTTGTATATATTTTTATGGTATACAGCTTTGTTATATTCGTGTGGTACATTCTGAAATGCTTCCACAGTGATTATGATTGCACATGTTCTACGTCTTGTTATTTCTGTTGCATGATGTTCCTATAGCGTCTTACGTGTTTTTGATGTAAGCGTTCTGTAAAAATGATTTGATTGGTTCATGGTAAGCGATCTTCCTTCCAAGCTTTCCTTTTCACTCTTTGCCACTTAAAGTTTACAATTCCTACGAGTTGTATTTCAATTTCTGGGATTTTGTCCCTGCGTTTATGAACCTGCATAGATTCTTCATTGTTATTCGTTTACTCTCTGAATCTACCACTTCTGTTGGAAAAAACATTTTCTTCGGTATCGTAAATAATCTTATTTCTTTATTGCCCACAAGGGGCTAAACATAGAGGGGACAAACAAGGACAGACAAAGAGATTAAGTCGATTACATGGACTCCACTGCGTAACTGGTGCTTAATTTATCGAACCCGAAAGGATAAAAGGCAAAGTCGACCTCAGCGGAATTTGAAGTCATAACGTAACGGCAGACGAAATACCGCTAAGCATTTCGCCCGGCGAGCTATCGTTTCTGCCAGCACGCCGCCTTTTCGTAAATAATCTGTCATCTTCCTAGATATGACAACCTGCCATTCATTTTCACAATGAGAGTCCACTCCGCAGTAAGCAATTCTCGTGTCTCATTTGGCTTAACTCCTTAGCCTTTTTAAAGGTAGGGTGTTAACAGCAAAAATGTCTTTGATCAAAGATGCTGTTCAATTAAGAATGCCTGAAAATTAATCTTCTACATCTTCAATCTTTAACGGGATACAATGTAATTTTGCACCACAAGTCATACAGTGGCATCTCTAGGATGCAACGCATAGCTGGTTGTTCTGCATTTCCTTCGTGGTCTTGCTGGTATGGCTGAAAAGAATAGAGTGCTTAGATTTCACAACAGTTTAGCCGCAAGATTTTCCAGCAGAGCGCTGAATCGAACACCAGGCCACCTATATGTGCTCCACTTGATTTACTATAAGATATTCTCCTTAGACTTTTTCTCATAAAGTAACGTGAATATTATGTTCGTCAGGGCGATGTGAGCTTATGGTAGTCAGGGCGTTATGAGAGACAAGGGTCTCGCCAAATGCTGAGCCCGTGACTTATGTAAAATGGTACTATTGTCAGGCTCCCAAGTAGTTAGTACCCGAAGTCACTAAATAGTATACAGAACAGAGAATGAACAATATGAAAACCAACAAAAATATACGAGCCGTGCAGTCTTTTACACTTCGTCTCGGCATTATTTTCATAGTTTGTTTAAAGGTCACTTTCTTCACAACCTGAACTAGATAAAGAAAACAAGTAAGATATTGTTCTTTACGAAATATAATATCAGTAATACAGCAATTCTGGGAGAAAAGGGGCTAGAACTTTAAAGGCAATGGTAGTAGCAGCTGAGATCGGTTCCACCTTGCTCTACACAAGAAAGGAAAGATTCGAATTTTAAAAGACATAATTTATTCCACAGTCAAATGGTGTCTTAAAACATCCAAAATACCTTGTACTTAGAATACAAGGTGTGAAAGACCGAAAGAGATGCATGAGTGAAAGCGGCACTTTGAAAATCTTCTACTGTTCAGTTTTTTCCTACAGTTTAATACGACATTAAATCTCGTGCACGAATATATATACTTTCACCCAAAACCTGTCGAGATTTCGTCCCTTCGTTTTGACATGTTTATTCATCAACCTACGTATCTTCGTTCTGGGGTACCTTAACCATTGAATGCGCGTGGCAAAGTCTGTTAGGTTATTCGGCTCGTGATCATAAGGTCGTGCGTTCGATATCTGGAAGTTTGTTGTGACCCCGAGAAAGACGTTTTATTTTACGTTAGGAAAAATGACAACTGTATTTATAAGGCCAGCTTTGTCATTCTGTGTCACACAGAATCATCCAATGACTTACGTTAAGGGCATGCGTCTCTCTGGAGTGGTCAGCCACTTACACGTTAATTTCAAGAGTAGGCTGTTCCATTGGTCGGATCAACTGGAACCCGCGTCTCATCATAACAGACGTTGTGCCACTTTAAGACAAAAAAATAATTTTAACCATGGAAGAGAGTCGCAATGCAGGGGTGTCTCCAGAAGTCATGACCTAGATGTAGCCCAGCTTTATAACTGCGTAAGGAATTGAAGGCCGAAACAACTGTATGTCGGGTGGTGGTTTCTCAGAAGAATTTTTCTACTATTCAGCTCTACTGGAGCTTCTTAATACCAGTGAGGTTTCTTCAATCTATTAATAACCTTTCCCTATAAAAGTGTGACCGTGCGCTAATTTGAGAAATCATCTTAACACTTTTGATATTTCACAAATTATTTCGTAGGTTTTCCAAGTTCAATTTTTTTTCCCTTTAAAACTTCTTAATTCAATAACCATATCTTTTGTTGTTTCATCCACCC